>NC_061112.1:18987585-19058665 GCF_002878395.1 Capsicum annuum | reverse complement strand
AGTTACTATTTTTTCTATTTTATGAGTATTTTCTTATCGGTTAAATCAAAAATTAAATCATTAGGGATTAAAAACCGATAATTAATATAACTACATTTATTATAAGTATGTATCTTAGTTTTTTTAGTATTTGTTTTTTTAATATTGTTTAAAATATCTGCTTCGATATTTAGTACATCTTTTAGTTACAATAACTCATATGATATATTTAATTAAGATTACAAAATTGAAGGAGTTTCATAGGAATGGAAACTGGAGTTTTAGATTGAATTAATAAACGGATGTTTTTTTAGAGATTAATAAACAAAATTTTTATAAAATTAATAAACGGATAAGAATTTTATTTCATAAACTAATTAATAAACTGGAGTTTTACAAAATTAATAAACGGATGATTTTTTTTTACATTGGAAGTAATGTAGGAAGATGGATAATAAATTGGGAGAGGGATAATTGAATTTTTTTGAAAAAATTAAAGGAAAATAGATTTTTTTTATTTTTTATCATTAAAAATGTTGATTTGGCATAAAAATACCTCCACCATGCGTGTGATGGAGGTTGAACTCAAATATTTTGCCACATCAACGTAAAAGGGGCACACGACATACTAAAAGAACAAGTTCGGGGGGGGGGGGGGGGGGGGGGGGGGGGGGGGGGGGGATACTTAGGACTAGTCAAAGTTCAGGTGTACCATGAATAAAATGTGACAAGTTCTAGGGGATAATCGATACTTCTCTTCTTTTTTTTTTCAAATTTTAATTTTTTTCCCCTTCCTTCGGACCCACAAACACCTTTTGCACTTTCTCTTTCTTTACTTTTTGGATCAAACAACACCTTTTTGAAGATTCTTCCTCAATAATTTTTTAATTTCATGAAAAACACCAAGAACAAGAATCCAAATTTGACGAAATTTTCAACCGTACGCTCCCTTCAACATCACGAACAAATAACAATAATTATTAGCCTTCAATTTCAAGCCAAAAATAAACTCATTTCCACCATCTTCAAGCTATGAAGAACACCATGAACAAGTGAACTTCAGATCTTCATAACTTCTTCATTTTAGCAGCAAATTTCACGAAATTCGAGATTTAGGCTCCCCTTGCTATGAAGAACAAACCCTGATGTCTTTCAAGCTCCAATTTAACCTAAATCAACAAACCCACTTGCAAGATTTTCTAAGTTTCAAAGCTTCAAGACCCTTCAATAATAGAATCTTCCCAAAAACTCAAAATTGGATGAAAGTTTTGAATTTTGACTCAAATGACACTAGGGAACAAGGATTTAGTGACCGAAAAAATAAATTAAAACAAAAAATTTCCAGATTTTTTTTAGGATTTTTGAAATTTTTTTGTTTTCTTTTTTGGATTTTTTGAAGATATCAAAATCCTAAGATTAAAATTTGTAGAAACAAATCTTAACCTAGGGTCTTGATACCAAAATGATAACGATCCTAGTTGGAGGTGACTAAAATTGATATTGGAACATGGAATTAAACAACAAAATTAAAGAATAGTTGAGAAATAAGAGATGAGAAGTGAAGAAAACAAGACTCAATTGAACAATAATTAAGTCAAGGGAGAAAGAGAGCTCAATCAAGTGTACGAGAAAGCAAATTGAGTCCACAAAATGATACTCGATGATCAATCAAGCGAAGAAGATAACACAAGTAATTTGAGAAGGTATTTCAGCGGTAAAAGCTCTCAGGCACTTTTCTCGAGACAATCTTTTGGTAGTCCCTTCAATGATTCTGAAATCCTACTCCGGTGGTCCTTCACCATCGGAGACTATCTCCAAATCATTCAAAATACCATAATCTTCCTTTTTCCCTCGGATAGGGATAATCGAGTGTTTTCCAGAATGGGGACCAAATCTTATGACATCACGCCCTATTTTTTAGACATAGGGGTATGGTTTGAATGGGTGAAGAGCGCGAAAATCTCAATAAGAAGGATGCCAATCAGTAAGGGATTTATAGTCTGGTTGTGTAAGAGGTTGTGTGAAGCATTGGAAAATAGAGGGAATAACTTTAAGTCTTGGAGATGTAGAGACTTGGCAACACATATATATTGCACTCAAAAATTCAATAAATATGGACGTATCATCTCAATCATTATTGTTAAGGGACAAAACAGAACCGTGATCTTATTACCTGTGAACCAATTTAATGAGGGGTGAGAAAGAGTGGCAAACAAAATTGATGATCTCATTAACAGAGTGTTAATTAATTACATAAGGTATATTTATTACAGGGACAGATACAGATAGGAATTTCATTACGGGGCAGGTAAACTTTAAAGGAGCTACTACAAAATCAAATAGGACAAGAAGAAGGTTGCAAGTGGAGAGGATCCCAAAAGTCAGTAAAAAATCTTAACCAGGAGGAAAACTCTCTACTTTGGAGATTCCTATTCGGTGGATTCATCGGTGGAGAAGAAGCCCTAACTCCCAATGACGTTAGAAGGTGGAAAACTCAGACTTGAAAAAAAGTCCCAAATATTCAGGTATATGACATGGATGGATTTAATTTTTTGTTCGAGTTCCAAACAAGGAAAGCAACTGAACACATTCTGATGGGAGAACGAAAGATGCGAGGCCAAAACCTTGAGCTAGATTGGTGGTATCCAATAAAAATAGCCTTTTCAGACACTACGAGATTTGATTGGTACTGGATCAGGGTTATGGGTCTTCTTCTGCAACTATGGAATTCTGATACAATGAAAAAAATTGGTGATGAATGTGGAGGGTGGTTAGAGAATGAAGAAGAGACTGAGCTCAGAAACCACTTGAGATGGGCCAGAATCAGAGTAAAAGGACCGAGGGAAAAAATCTCGTCCCCCATTGAAGTCGATGATGAAAATCTGACCTTTGCACTGTCGATTTGGTGTGAGGAACCAACAACTTACAAAAAAAATCACCGTAGAAGATGAACAATGATGACAGGTTAAAAGAAAATAAGTCAAACCCTAGCACAACTATGCCTATGGAGACTTTTCACAACTGAGGAATGAAGTTTACAAAAGAGAGTATATTGAAATACGAGATAATAAAAAAAGGAAAAGGTGGATTGACAAGGGGCATATGCTTTCTGTGGGTCCCAATTAGTAGAGAAGGAGTTGTGTGTGGGAGGACCCAATTGGGGACAGTTGGAAAGTGAGATGAGCAGAGAGAAAGAAATTCAAAATCAGGGTTTTATGGTGAGCCAGAAAACACTCTTCATTTAATTTAAAAGGTAATTCAAGCCCAAAACAAAAGAAGAAGCCCTTTACATAACCTTTTACTAAGTTCACAAAACAAATACTGAGGTATGCAATAGTCTGTATTTTGTTTATTTCAAAGGGGAGTATAAACTCAAATAGAAGTAGTGGAGAGAAGGAAAAAAAGAATACACAGCTGAATAAAAAATAATTAGACATACATGTCCACAAAAAAGAGAATCAGCAATGAAGATCAATGAAAGAAAAAGAATTGAAGAAAGGGAGGTGGATTTTTTAAAATCTCTTCTGGTAATGTATGCAAAATCGGAACCTTTACGGGTTACCAACGGTGCACAAGAGGAGGATCTTACTTCAGCTGCTACAAACTAAGTTCAAACAAATATGATCAAACTTAGACAATAGTTTGGAGTAGATTTTAAAGAGTGTAAAAAGGAAGCCTATATGATATTAAACAAGATGGATCAGAGGAGGAACAAGGAAAAAGGACAATGGGAGAGTTTACGGGATTCAATCTCTAAAAACATAGTTCTAAAAGAGGTGAGGAATCTATTTTTTGACATGAACTTCAAAGATAAGGAACAAAGATCTAGTGGGAGCATGCTAGCTTTAACAAACTAACGAAAGTAAAGCTAGTATCATGGAATGTGATGGGGTTAAATGGGGGTGAAAAAAGGGACATGGTTAGGAAATTACTACGTAAATGGGATATGGATATTTATGTTCTAGTTGAAACAAAGCTAGAATATCTTGTAGATGGTATGCTACAAAGTATATAGAGTAATAGATGGGTAGGGAAATGTCATAAAGTGGTTGTAGGGAGCAGTGGGGGAATCTTAGTTCTATGGGATAAAAATGTGTGGACAGGAGAAATGGTGGAGGTTGGTGATCTAAGTGTTACGAAGAGATTCACTGGAGTAAATGATGATTTGAGCTTTTCCATAACTGCGGTCTATGGAAAATTCTATTGTATAGAAGAGAGGGTTTCGACATGCCTATTTCAGCAGGTTGCTTGTTTCGTGATTTTACTATATTATCCCTAATTAATTATTATAAGTCATTTATATATTAAAAAGTTAATAATATCTAATTAAAAAATAAAATAGATATTTATGACATTCTGTTTCAGTTGATTCAACTGTGTTTACTATATCACCCCTAATTAATTATTATAACTCATTTATGTATTGAAAAATTAATAATATACAATATGTGATTTTACTATATCACCCCAAATTAACTATTATAAGTCATTTATGTATTAAAAAATTAATAATATTTAATCAAAAATAGTAAAATAGAGATTTATGACATGCCTGTTTCAGGTGCTTCAATCATAGTTTTACTAAATATCATCCCTAATTAATTATTATGTCATTTAAGTATTAAAAAAAATAATATTTAATTAAATAGGTAAAATAGATATAAAAGTGATGAATTAACTCTTGATGTTTTAATTAACTTGACGTCTTATATGAAGTCCACTTAATTTTTTTTCACATGTATTTTTTATAGTAATTTTGCTATGTCACTTCAATTAGTTGTTGTAAGTCATTTAAGACATTTATTCTTTGCTACTTCAATCGTGATTTTACTAAATCACCCCTAATTAATTATTATGACCATCTAAGCATTGTGCCACTTAAATTGGAATAGAAAAATATTATAAATCACAGTAATTAAAAATTTAAATTATTCAAACACTATAATTGGCTATCGACGACACAAAACTCTGGAAAAGCAGAGTAACATATATTATTTCAAAAATACATAAAAAGTATTATAATTTACAATTAAAGTGAGGTTGCGATGGTTTAAGCATGTGATGAGGAGGGGCACGGATGTCCAGTACGGTGGTGTGAGAGGCTGGCTACAGATGATTTTAGGCGGGGTAGAGATAGGCCTAAGAAATATTGGAGAAAGGTGATTAGACATGACATAGAGCAGTTACAGCTTACATAGGACATGACCCTTGATAGAAAGATGTGGAGGAAGAGGATTAGGGTAGAGGGTTAGTATGTAGGAGTACGCCTATGGTGTATTGGTGATACCTATGTTTTTCGAATAGATATTTTTAGTATCATCTTGAACGTGTCTTGTTTTAGTTATTATCCTTTTTTATTTGTTATTATAGTATTTTTGTGTGGATATATGCTTTTATATGGTTTGTTTATTATATTATTATCTGTCCTGAGTTGGGGGTCTATCGAAAACAACCTTTTGATTTGAAAAATGCTCCTTCTGAATTCCAAAAAATCATGAATGATAAATTCAATCCCAACATGAATTTTGTAATTGTTTATATAAATGATATTCTTATTTTTTCTAAAATAATAGAATTACATTTTAAACACCTAAATATTTTCAAACAAATTGTTATACAAAATGGTTTAGTTATTTCTAAACCAAAAATGTCTCTATTTCAAACTGATATTCGATTTCTTGGACATAATATTTCTAAAGGAAAAATTGAACCAATACAAAGATCTTTAGATTTTTCAAAAAAATTCCCATATATTATCACTGATAAAATTCAATTACAACGATTCTTAGAAAGTCTTAATTATATTTCCCCTTTCTATCAAAACTTATCTCGAAATTTGGCTCCTTTGTATGATAGATTGAAAAAGAATCACAATGAACCTTGGATTACTGCTTACACTAAGCTAGTCCAAATGATTAAAAAACGTATTGAGTCTTTACCTTGTGTAACACGTGTGAATCCTGCATGGTTAAAAATCGTAGAAATTGATGCTTCCAACATAGTTTATGGAGGAATTCTAAAACAAGTGAATCTCCGTACTAATTCTGAAAATCTTATTAGATTTATTCAGGAAAATGGTATGAAAGACTGAACAACATTAAATGGTGTCTTTGATACCATATGACAAGGATCTCAAGCAGAGGTAAGGTGACTAGGGTGGATAAACACATTCAATAATGTTTCCACTAACATCTTGGTAAGATCTTTCTATCACATTGATATATTTAGGTAAATATGCAGATATAAACCATTGTGCGAAACAGATAATCTGATTATGCAATGCACACATTTCGTAGAACTTTTTTGAAATATTTCTCATATCCTCAGGACTATATGTTTCGAAAAACCATGTTCTAAAGCTTTTCCATTTTTATCAATGAATTCTTTTCTAACATAATTTCTTGCCTGTGAATCAGGACTAAAATCTATTTGATGTGGAATCATTTAAATAATTTTTATAAATTAATATGAGAATTTTAAATGTTGTTAACATCAAGGTGTTCCTAACATGATAGGGGGATATAATTGATTTTTTACTAGAAAGAAAAAAATGTGGAATGCAAGTCTTATTTATACAGACATGTGTATTAGGCAATTTATAATTAATATCAAGAGTATGTCCAAATGCAGATCTAATCATATGAGTAGTTTTTTGAAAATATCTAATAGGGATTAATCCTTCTTGAATGCAACTAACATATGCACCACTATCAATCATAACAATATTAGTTATAAAAATATCATTATTAATCAATATAGTGCAATTAATATACCATTTATGAGCGGTACAAATTTGCATCATTCCTAAAAACAAATCATTTTTATGTCCAGATTTTAAATATTATCATCATTATTTTCAGTAATTTCTGGACCTTTGGACGTAGAAGGCACATCATAAGGAGAAACATGATGAGATGTATTTTCTTCAATTTTTGAAATCCTGTGAGCACAAATCATTTAATTTTGTTTTAAAGAAATAATTTCTTTTCTCAGATTTTTAATCTCAATTTTTAAATCATCAAAAGAAGTATCTCTACCAGGGGTTTTGCTTAAAGCGAGGCGTCGATTAACCTCGATCAAAGAATAAGGCATATCATAGTCATGAGTTTTAGTAACTGCTTTAGAATTAATAGGAATGCTATTAGCAGATTTTTTGTAGCAAGATTAATCATTTTTTCCTGCAGTTTTTCATCAAAAATTTCTTTTAATAATTCAAGGACATTTTCAGCAGTTAAAGCACATTTAAATCTAAGTCTTCAAACTGAGATTGCAATTTATAAAACATGTCATCACAAGCACAAGTATTATCAGGGCAAGCTTTTTCATTTTCATGATTACTATAAGAAGATTCAAGAAATTCAATCTCACTTTCTAATTCAGATTCATAGTTGTAATCAGACTCAGAACCAGAAGTATATAACAAACTATAAATTTGATCATGGAGTTCATCAGTAAGACCTAGAGACTTGATTTTTGGAGCTTACAATTTGGAGCTATATGCCCAAACTGTTTGTAGTTGTAACACTTGATTTTTGCTAAGTCTCTCTTAGACCTATTTTTGGTAAATCTCGTAAACTTACGATGGGCTTTTCGAGTCTCTCTTTCTTCTTTAGACCTTCGTCGAAAATTCTTTTTTCTTATAAGACTTAGAATGCCTATGAGTTTTCTGTTGAGAGATGGAAGCCTGTTGGTTCATACCAAATTGATCTTACTGATGAGCTCCATGATCAAATTTATGGCTTGTTATATACTTCTGGTTCTGAGTCTGATTACAACTATGAATCTGAATTAGAAAATGAGATTGAATTGCTTGAATCTTCTGATAGTAATCATGAAAATGAAAAAGCTTGCCCTGATAATACTTGTGCTTGTGATGACATGTTTTATAAATCTTACTGATGAGCTCCATGATCAAATTTATGGCTTGTTATATACTTCTGGTTCTGAGTCTGATTACAACTTGAATCTGAATTAGAAAATGAGATTAAATTTCTTGAATCTTTTGATAGTAATCATGAAAATGAAAAAGCTTGGCCTGATTATCCTGATAATACTTGTGCTTGTGATGACATATTTTATAAATTGCTATCTAATTGACTCATAAAAAGCTCTTGTTTTATAAGATTCACCTGCAATATAAAGGTTAGTGATCAAGTATTTTTGGAGTAGTCTCCATAGATCTTCTTGCTTGCATATTTGAGTATTTTCGACAAGAACTATTAGTTCTCTAGTGTCAAGCTTTTCATAATTTGGCCTATCGACAGTATTTTCTTGAACAATTGAGGCAAACGAATATGTTTGCTTAGCAAACATATAGGACTGAAGTTGTTTTAGATGTAGACATTTAGGAGAATTTAGGTGGTATAAAGATACCTTTCCAAGTCGAGTTTAATATGTCTTAAGTTGGCCATAAGTATAATCTTTCCAAGGTATATCAATAGATAATTCCCTAAGTTTTTTTTCAACCCTTTCACCGAACAAAGGAGGGAGTCCATCTATGAATTTGGCCTTCCAGTATTGTAAGCTATTTTCAGGTTAGGTCCATAACTCGACTTAGAAAGGTATCTTTATACCACCTAAATTCTCCTAGATGTCTACATCTAAGACCATTAAGGAGGGTATGAGTATTTTCATAAAGTTTGTACAAAAAATACAAGACTTGAAGAGGTAGATTTACCTCAAAATCTCGATTTATTAAATAAATGAAGTCTTTCAAAAATCGACATAAAAACTATTTATGAATACGGATATATTGATAAAATTCTGCATAAATAAATTGTTAAAATTACCGAACAATCTATTGTCTTAAATGCTGATGAACAAACTATTCACTTGCTTAGTAAAAATGATGTAGATACTTTTAAAAATCGTTATAATTTCATGCATATTGGCTTAATACAAATTGCTTTTAAATCTCTTACTCTGAGAGGTCTGCCAGAAACATTTTTAGTGGCACTACGTGATACTAGAAATCTAAATTTTAGATAATCTTTAATGGGAACTATTGAATCTACTCTTGCATATGACCCTGTATATTTTAATGTTCAACTAAATTTACAATTATCTTTGACTGATAGAAATATTCTTGATGTGTTGACCTTAAATATAAAAACCCATGGTTATAATTATGCCCCTAGATCTGAACTCATAGGAGTATTTTATCGCATTTATTACCCGTCTTATGACTACAATGACTCCTAAATGTAGCTTAATTGAAGATCCTTCCGATTATATCATTCTTATAGAATCCAATTTTCTAAAATCCAAGGTTAGTACTAAAAGGCCTATAAGATGGGAAGAAATTAACTTCCCTGACGTAGAGAAGTTATAATTATCTAATTATCATCAAATTGAAGACAAATTTTTCCATTAGAGTTTTGAGTTACATGAGTTAATTCTGAATTGTTCACTTCTCCTGTAAGCTGTAAGCTGTTTGGGAGAAACAACTGGATTTAAAATCCAAGTATCAGGGAAGTTAATTTCTTCCCATCTTATAGGCCTTGACTTATATCTTCCAAATTTTGAAGAAATAAGAAATGAAATAGACTGTTTCGACTTTGATACATCATTTGATAAATTTTAATCTTTTGATGCAGTATGGATCCACCCTGACAAAGGGCCAGAGGACGTGGAAAAGGCATCAGAAGCCAAGGTTCCACCTACTATAGAGGCAGAAACATCTAAACTTTGTTTAGCAATTTGTAATTAATGACAAGTCTAGGCATACCACGTTCTTTTTCAGAAGCGTTGTTAACATAAAAAACAGTGCATGGCCACGGGGATTTTGAAGGTTTTAGGAGACGTTAACATCAAATTCCATCTTCGAAGGAATTGGATTTTCTTTATCAGAAATATTATCATTATCTTGAACGATATGAGTTTTAGGATTGATTTTAACCTTTTCAACACTTCTAAAAGAATTAGGCAAATATGTAGATATAAACCATGGTGCAAAACCCTCATCATCATCATCATAATAATAAGAGAAAATGGTCAAAATCCCTTCCAACATTCACCCCAAATCTCAACTATACACCTATACTTTGCGGAGGTCCTATGACCCCCCTGAACTATTTTAAAGTGAAATATTTACAGCCCTAAAAAGCACATGCCTAGACATTATTTTAGGCAGTGAGCTGCACTCACTGTCACATCATGCCACATCATGGCCACGTAATTGCCACGCCATTTTTTTATTTTTTTACTCTAAAAATTAGTTATTTAACTTTATTATTTTCTTTTCTCTTCCCCATTTTCCATTTTGATCCATTTTCTTCTTCAATCACATTTTATTTTTGTAGTTTATTTTTGAAATTTAATTTTGTATTAAATTTTATATGACATTGTGGGTTATGTTGGAAATTATATATGGCATTTTGGGTTAAAAACTTTGAGTATTGTGGAAATTATATACATTGGAGTTGGAGTTCAAAGTTTTGACCTCGCCATTAATGACGGATCTTGAGTAAAAAGAGAGAAAATTGGAGAAATAAAAAAAATTATATATGGCATTGTGGGTTAAAAACTTTGAGCATTGTGAAAATTATATACGTCGGAGTTGGAGTTTAAAGCTTTGAGATCGCCATTAATGACGGATCTTGAGCAAAAAGAGAAGAAATTGGAGAAATGGAGAAATTATATATGGCATTGTGGGTTAAAAACTTTGAGCATTATGAAAATTATATACGTCGAGTTGGAGTTCAAAGCGTTGAGCTCGCCATTAATAGTGGATCTTGAACAAAAAGAGAGAAAATTGAATGAATGGTTATGAAGCTTTGCCAAGACTTCACATTTAAACTTTGTTAAATCTTCTTGCCTCCTTAGTTCAAGTGTTTCTTGTTTCTAGTAATAACCTTTTCCAAATTATTAATGAGTCCTCGCCATTAATGAGTTCAAGAAAGATGAGAAAGTGAAATTGGAGATGAGGAAGATGAGGAAACTCCATTAATGAGTTCTGAAATTTTTTATTTTGAGAAAGAGAACAAGACAAGAGAAAATGAATAAGAAAAAGTAATAATTAAAATTATTTATATAAAAAATAATTAAAATAATTTTTTAATAAATAATTTCATTCTCACTCTCTTTAAAGAGAGTGAAACTCTCTTGCCATGTCAGCTTTTGGGGTGTAAATATTCCACTTTAAAATAGTTCAGGGGAGTCATAGGACCCCCGCAAAGTATAGGTGTGTAGTTGAAATTTGAGGTAGGTTGGGGGAGCTTTTGGTTATTTTCTCTAATAATAATAATAATAATTAAGATAGTGAAAATAATTGCGGTATAGATAATAACGACAATAATAGCAATATTGGTGATAATAATAAAAAATTATCATGGTAGTATATAAAATAATTTACCTTGCACGTGTTAGTAGATGAATATATATACCTCGCTTTCTATCCTGAAAACTCGAATAATGTAAAAAAAATAAAAAATAAAGTGTAGTACAAAACATTAGAATTATTTATTAGAAAAATAAGTTAAAATTAGTAGGTGAACCCTTTTAAAAAAACGTACATTTAGTGATGTGTTTTCCTATTAGTTTTGAAAATTTTATTTTTGTTGTATTTTAAGCGAAACATGGTGGTTACCCTATTAATTTTATTTAGACATATTGGCGAAAAGAATTACCCAAGCACGTTAAGATATATATTTTTAGCAATAGTCAGGTGATTTGCGAAAACCCATTCGCTGAAGCTACTTCTAAGATGACCAACGAAGAACAAAGCTACACTTATTGAATAATCAAATAAAGTTATTGTAAGTAAAATTAACAACAAGAGTTAGTAATAAAAAAATAAAACGCAACATAACAACATAAATTAAATCGAAAGGCGATAAAGAATAATAAACTCGATTTAGGAGCTTAGGCTCCTAATTTGCGGGACTCCAAAGCTCTGCGATCCTAATGCGGTTGACCCGATGCTTGGGACAAAGACGAGTTCCGATATAGAACTCCAACTCCTGAATTTATATGTAAAAGAAAAAAAAAATTAGAATACCAACTAATTAACCAAGGGGAACACTAAATTGTACCATGGATAATGAGATATGTCATACTCCCTCCATCTCAAAATGAATGACCTACTTTTCTTTTTGACCCATTTCCTTTTTTGGCAATACTTTAATTTCAACTTTCCACATGACATGTTTAAGACCACAAGATTAAAGAGAATTTTGGTACATTTGAGACAACTTTAATTTAAGAACACAAGATTCAAAAATCCTCTTTATTTTCTTAAACGTTGTGTCAAGTCAAAGTATGTCATTCTTTTTTAAATGGAGGGAGTATGTTATTTTTATTGATCTAAACAAGAAACAATTTAACTATATCACCAAGAGAAAAGTTGTCATCAAAGGTTAGATAATTTTCACAGCCATGCGAGCAGCCTCAGAAAAGTCAAAGGGGTCGTTTGGTAGAGTGTATTGAAATGTTAATGCATGCATTAGTTTAATGTGTATTAGTAGTACCTTGTTTGGTATACCTTTTTATCTTATGTATAACTAATGCAAGACTATTGTGTATTGAGACTAATACCTCAAAATTTATGGCATTAGTAATGCAATGGATCTAATGCATGCATTAACATGCTTAAAGAACTATTACCCCTCAAAAAAATTTATGTATCCTTTCCAACATATATATTGAGGGTATTATGTAAAATTAAAAAAAAAATTAAAAATTATGAAATTCATAGTTTTATTAATACATCGAACCAAACATTGCAGAAGAAAAATACAAATATAACTAACACAAGCATTACCAATACGCTATATTTTGCATTATTCTTATACACTCTACCAAACGATCCCTAAGAGAACAACCTATGTGGCTTGGATATTGAAGAAACGAGCTCTACCAAACGATCCCTAAGAGAACAACCTATGTGGCTTGGATATTGAAGAAACGGGGCACACCTTTGAAAGGATATATTTTTTTTTTAATGAAAGAAATATTTATTTCAAGGCAAGTCTTATTAACAAAGTACCAAAATGTCTCAAGGAAATGGCTATCTGGCAAGTTGTGTTTAAAAGATAACATTATAATCCAACAAATTATCAAGACGATGAAAATTACTTCCATATGAATACACGACAAATCTTAAAAAGGGTCGCTAAGTATTTGTATGAAATGTAGGCAAGGTATCAATTAGAAGATGAAAACATTCATTGAACAAAATTCCACTAACTTTTCACAAACCAAATGGCGAGGCCTTGATATCTTTAAACACACACAACTTTTTCCGAGCAACTGGAAGAGGGGATGAGCATATCTCATACTATTATTAAGATCAAGGCATAACTATTTAAAGTGAAAAGAAGGGGGGAGGGGCAGAATACAAGAACCATTGGACGTATATTTTCCAAGAAAACACCCAAACAAAAGGTTAATTTTAGGCGGAAAGGGAAAAATCCAGCCTTCGTCCCACTTGGCAAGAAAGCGAATACTGAAGACGCAACAGGAGAAAAAGGGCTTCTTAAAGCCCGAAGATGTTAAACGTTTACTTCGCAGGTAGACAAAGTAAGATTCCAACACACCCGATTCCTAAATAATTTTGAACGTCATTCAAATATACTCTTGTATCCGGACTTGGATGGTGAGAAACAGAATGCGATGGCTTCATGTTCGATTAACAAACTTGCAGCTATCCTTTACTTTAAAGAAAGAATCATATTCGAAGAGCATGATGGACAAAATATACAAAACAAAGTCGCTATATGGTCTGGGACGGAAATATCTTACGTTTTAGAGCCAGTTTGGATAAGATTGAAAAAATAGCTTTTTAGCATAAGTGATTAAAAGCTTAAAATAAGTGTTTATAAATTAAGCAGATAAATGTTTGGATAGAAGTGTTAAAATTGAAAAAAAGTTGTTGATACGTTTGGTAAACAAGTGATGTTAAATATTTTTTTGTTGTTAAAATGACTTACATATCCTTAAAGTTGTTAACATCACAAAAAAGGTGAATTATTTATAATTTTTAATTTTAAAATAAAATTTTTGAACAAACCTCCAATTAATGATGGATTCGATGAAAACAAAGAAGAAAGATGAAGAGGAAATTAGAGGAAAGAGATGAAGCGAAGCGACAAAGAGAAAAAGAAAAAAAAAACTATATATTTAAGAGCTACAAGTTTAGAATATTGTTGGAATTGGAGGAAAATATAAGGGATAAAAAGATAAATGTTTTGGTCAAACCTAAAAGAATTTTAATCTAAAAAGCAAAAAACTGGGGTACCCAGCTTCTCACTTTTTGATTATTTTAATCAGTTTTTAATTTTTTTTAAGTACTTTTTAGTTTTACCAAACACCTTAAAAGGTTAAAAAAGAGATTAAAAACTGGTTTGATCAGAGTTTAATCCTATCCAAACGGGCTCTTAGTCTCTTAAATAAATAAGCAATGATAGAAACACGCAAACCGTAAATAAAGTCCACCCAGTAGCTATATTTTGTTATCCATGTGTATTTTGGGTACACGAATCTGTATATATATACAACACCAACTTCAACAATAGTTCATGTATAAACAAGAACACCTTTGAAGTTCTTTAACACCTTCAACACAAGATTACTAATAATTTATTCAAGAAGTGTTAGATTTCAGAAGATAGATGAAACATAATTTAAGGCCAAGTCTCCCGACTTCACGGAGTGTCCTTAGGGAATAATTTCCCTCACTGTACTCGAGGTTATGGAATCTTCCTCCCAGGATAAAATGACCTACAATCCGAACAATAGCGGTACCTCAAATTGTCGGATTCTACGAACTCACTCAACAGCTTAATGATCACACAGAGTTTTTGTTAAGTATAAAAGTGTTTTTGTTGTCAAAATTCATATCCATACCTGAGGAAAATAGCAGCTATCTATAGCCTTAAGTGTATCCTTTCAAAAAGGATGCATTGGTTCAGCAGAAAGGCACTTTTCTGTAACAGTCACGTAACTGCGCCAGGACTGCGTCCAAAGAGCGACCGCAGATGACATTTGCAGATTTCAGTGAGCATCTGCGTCCGCAGTTTTTGATCTGCATGAGCAGAGCAGTCGCATTTCGAACAGTGTACCTTTTCTCGAAGGGTCGCATTCCTTCGTGATGTGCGTTGAAATTGCGCCTGAAATGCACCCAAATTTGGAGAAATTTAGATTTTGGAATTTTAGATTAAATTATCACTTGTAAACAAGTTTCAAATAAATTTTGTCTAAAAAATTAGATCTCATCGATCAATCATTTGACAAATCCAAATCCAAATTCGAGCTGAGCGAGTGACGACAGAGCGAGGCATCTCTTATTTGTTGCGTCACCATATAGAGTTAGTTTCTCATTATAAACACTCACAAGTTCTCTTCTCCCACATTGAGTGAACTTTCCAATTTGAGAGTACACTTTCCAAATTGGTGTCTCCCTTCTCTCCTTTATTTTTTCTCCATTTTTCGTTCACATACACCTTGAACCTAACAATCCCCCACATGAATGGGCAAGGACTATTTTTTCAAAAAATTACGGACAAGCATGTGATCATTTAGCAAAAATTGATTGCATCTGGATAAGTAGGTTTCCCTTTGAACTTTCCGTAGTAAACATGTATCGGATGCACTTGGTCAATTGGTAGATTTGATATCTTTGAACCGTCGAGCTTTAATGTACACCTAGACAACACATGTCACACAACCAACCTTTTACTGTTTATGGTTCTCATGGTTTTGTTCTTTTCAGCCATGAACACGTCTCGATTTCATGAGAGCTTAGAGAATAGGCCCTTTACTAACATTCTCTTTGAAGTGGCTTCCACTTCACCCTCACATAGGTGATTTCTAAACGTTCAATCCTGTAAATTAAACTATTTGATCAAATCTGCCAAAATTTAGATAATCATTAAAAGACTTTTCACTTTAGTCTTATCCTTGATTACTACACATTGTCTACATTATGAGAATGGATTGGGTAATTGACAATGTTGAACCTGTCAGACACAACTTTGTTTGATCTCTTTGAACCTAGCTCTTGGGATCTCCAGTCTGCTAGGTAGAGTTACCGCTATGCTGACTTGTCCTACGCCTTAAACTCATTCCCCTGGATGTCCTTTCCATTCCTTCTCTAGATAGGCCTTTTGTAAGTGGATCCGACACATTATCCTTTGACTTTACATAGTTAACAATGATAATTCCACTAGAGAGAAGTTCTCTAACGGTATTATGTCTTCATCTTATGTGACGAGATTTACCGTTATACATCATGCTCCCTACTCTACCTATTATCGCTTAGCTATCACAGTGTATACATACTGGTGCCACTGGTTTGGGCCAATAAGAAATATCTTTCAAGAAATTCCAGAGCCATTCTGCTTCTTTACCGGCTTTATCCAATGCGATAAATTCAAATTCCATTATAAAGTGAGCAATACAAGTCTGTTTGGATGATTTCCAAGAGACTGCACCTCTATTGATAGTAAATACATATCCACTTGTGGATTTTACTTCGTTCGATCCGATGATCCAATTTTCATCACTATATCCTTCAAGTACCGCGGGATATTTATTATAATGCAAGGCATAGTCTTGAGTGTAGTTAAGATACCCCAAAACTCTTTTCATTGCCATCCAATGAGTTTTGTTGGGATTACTCGTGTACCGACTCAATTTACCAATAGTGCATGCTATATCTAGTCGTGTACAGTTCATTATATACATTAAACATCCCAATACTCTTGCATACTCCAATTGCGAGTCACTTTCACCTTCATTCTTTCGAACTGCAAAGCTCACATCCAATGGAGTCTTAGCAATACTGAATTCCATATACTTAAATTTTTCAAGTACCTTTTCTATATAATGAGACTGTGACAATGCCAACCCTTGTGGAGTTCTATGAATTCTTATTCCTAAGATCACATCCGCAACTCCAAGGTCTTTCATATCGAACTTACTCTCGAGCATTCATTTTGTTGCATTTATGTCAGAAATATCTCTACTGATGATCAACATATCATCCATATATAAACAAACAATGACTTGGTGATTCGGAGTGTCTTTAATATACACATATTTATCACATTCATTTATCTTGAACCTATTTGCCAACATGGTTTGGTCAAACTTTGCATGCCATTGTTTAGGTGCTTGCTTTAGTCCATACAACGACTTAATAAGTTTACACACCTTATTCTCCTTTCCTAGAACCACAAAACCCTCAGGTTGTTCCATGTAAATTTCTTCCTCCAATTCTCTATTTAGGAATGCGGTTTTCACATCTATTTGATGGATTTCAAGACTATATACCGCCGCCAAGACAATTGACATTCGAATCAATGTTATCCTTGTTACTGGCGAGTATGTATCAAAGTATTCCTTTCCATTTTTCATAAGGAATTGATTGTCTTACTATGGGGAACTCTATTGAGTATACGGTTGGCTGTAAGGATAGCCTCCCCTCACAAGTTTTGCGGTAAACCAAAACTTATAAGGCACTCATTATTTCCTTCAACGTTTGATTTTTTCTTTCTGCAATTTCATTAAATTGAGGTGAATACGGGGCCGTAGTTTGATGGATGATTCCATTCTCTACACATATTTCGGCGAAGGGAGATTTATGTTCTCCGCCCCTATCAGTTCTTATCATTTTTATCTTTTTCTCTAACTGATTTTCAACTTCAGTTTTGTATTACCTAAATGCATCCATTGCTTCATCCTTACTATTTAGCAAGTAGACATAACGGTATCTAGTACAATCATCAATAAAAGTTATGAAATACTTTTTCCCACCACGTGATGGTGTTGACTTCATATCACAAATGTCAGTATGTATTAAGTCTAAGGGATTGTAATTCGTTTCAATGGACTTATAAGGATGCTTTGCATACTTTAATTCACACACGTTTGACACTTTGATTTATTGCACTCAAAGTTTGGCAAAACCTCTAAGTTAATCAGTTTTCGTAACGTTTTGTAATTAACATGGCCTGAACGTTCATGCCACAAATTATAAGACTCAAGTAAGTAAGAAGAATTTGAATTTTTATTGATTTCAACATTCATTACATTTATCTTATAAAGGCCCTCGGTGAGATAGCCTTTTCCTACATACACTTCTTTGCTAATTACAATTTTTCCAGAAACGATTACACATTTGAATCCGTTCTTGTCTAGAAGTGAAACAAAAATTAAGTTCCTACGTAAATCTGAAACATACAAGACATTGTTAAATGTCAAGACCTTTCCTGAAGTCATTTTCAAGCCCACTTTTCCTGTTCCTTCTACCTTAGTCGTAGTGGAGTTAGCCATGTAGATCATTTCTTCTACTTGACCCGGAGCGAATAACGAAAATAACTCTTTGTTGGCACAAACATAGCGGGTGGCACCAAAATCCATCCACCATTCGCGAGAATTCTCCACCAAGTTGCATTCTGAGAACATAGTACACAGATCATCACTTTCTTTGTTGGACTCAACCATATTAGCTTGGTCCTTTTTCTTGCCTTTCTTCGAGGCACGACAATCCGTAGACTTATGGCCAATCTTACCGCAATTGAAGCATATTTCCTTGAATTTATCTTGGGTTGATTGCTTCCTTGTTCAACTTTCTTCCTTTTCCTAGAATTGTTTTGATCATCTTATACAATATGTGCTCCATTAATTGTAGAATTCCTTTTTGACCTTCTCTCGGCAGCCTTATTATCCTCTTCAATATGCAGTCGGACAATAAGATCTTCGACAGTCATCTCCTTGGGTTTGTGCTTCAAGACATTTTTGAAGTCTTTCCACATAAGTGGTAGCTTCTCAATGATCGCTGCTACTTGAAATGCATCATTCACAATCAAACCTACAAAACAGTTGAACATTTTCAATTTGTACAACAAAGGTATTTTTCAAAGATATACCTTCCGCTAGGAGATCGTGGATGATTACTTACGATTCCTGCACTTGAGAGACAACCGCTTTGCTATCTATTATTTTAAAGTCCAAGAACCTGACAACAAAGAATTTCTTAATACCCGCATCCTCTGTTTTGTATTTTCGTTCTAATGCCCCCCACAATTCCTTCGATGTCTTGGTTTTACTGTAAATATTATAGAGGTCGTCTTGGAGACCACCCAAGATATAATTCCTGCAAAGGAAGTCCGAGTGTTTCCAAGCCTCTACAATCATGAAATGCTCTTTGTCCGAGGTACCCTCGGGCACCTCAGGAGCATCCTCACTAGTGAACCTTTGAAGGGATAGAGTGGTGAGGTAAAAGAACATCTTTTGCTGCCATCGCCTAAAGTCAATGCTCACAAATTTTTCGAACTTCTCCGCAGGTGCCATTGGTTGCGGAGCATTTGCTCGACTTGTTGAGGCAATACTAGTTGCCCCCACAGTTCTAGTCGCATCTTGCATTTGACTTTCGTTAGTCATTTTTTCTGTCACCACAAGACAATAAAATTTAGTATTTTCAGAATACTACTTATTAACAAGTTTCAATAACTTAAACACCTCTATTGTTTCTAGTTAACGATGAAGTTTTTATGAATTCCAATCGTCAACCGAGTGATTTTCAACTTATGATGAAGATTTTATGTCTTCAAATCACTAGTTAAATTCAAACGGAGTAGAAAGCTTAAAGCTTTAATCTCCAAAAACAAGCAATACAGATTCTGTAAAGTTATTCCTTAAGATTGTTATACATGTGTATTTCGGGTACACGAATCTGTATATATATACAACACCAACTTCAAAAATAGTTCATGTATAAACAAGAACACCTTTGAAGTTCTTTAACACCTTCAACACAAGATTACTGATAATTTATCCAAGAAGTGTGTTAGATTTCAGAAGATAGATGAAACAGAATTTAAGGCCAAGTCCCCCGACTTCAGAGAGTGTCCTTAAGGAATAATTCCCCTCACTGTATCCGAGGTTATGGAATCTTCCTCCCAGGATAAAATGGCCTACAATCCAAACAATAGTGATACCCCAAATTGTCGGATTCTACGAACTCACTCATCAGCTTAATGATCACACAAAGTTTTTATTAAGTATAGAAGTGTTTTTGCTGTCAAAATTCATATCCATACCTGAGGAAAATAGTAGGTATTTATAGCCTTAAGTGCATCCTTTCAGAAAGGATGCATTGGTTCAGCAAAAAGGCACCTTTCTGTAACAATCACGTATCTGCACTAGAACTGCGCCAGGACTGCGTCCAAAGTTCGGTCGTAGATGACATTTTGCAAATTTCAATGAGCATCTGCATTTGAATTGCGGCGTAGTCACGCAGATCGGTCGCATTTCGAAACAATGTGCCTTTTCTCAAAGGGCCGCATTCCTTCTTGATGTGCGTTGTGTATGCATTGAAATTGCGTCCACATTTGGAGAAATTCAGATTTTGAAATTTTAGATTAAATTATCACTTGTAAACAAGTTTCAAATAAATTTTGTCTAAACAGGCGCACACATTTGGAGAAATTCATATTTTGGAATTTTAGATTAAATTATCACTTGTAAACAAGTTTCAAATAAATTGTCTGAAAAATTAGGCGATCGATCCTTTTCGAAATCCAAATCCAAAGCCGAAGTCGAAGCCCAAGCCGAGCTAAGCGCCGCCATCGACAGCGCCAGGCATCTCTTATTTCTTGCCTCACTTACCATGTGGAGTTAGTATTTCTCATTATAAACACTCACAAGTTCTCTTCTCTCACCAATGTGGGAGAAATGAGTGAACTTTCCAATTTGGGAGTACACTTCCCAAATTGGTGTCTCCCTTCTCTCCACCATTTTTCCTCCATTTTTCATTCACATACACCTTGAATCCAACATATTTTGCAAAAAAGGTGACAATAAAGTCACGAAAGGTTGAGAATAAAGATCAGACTCACACCAAAACTAAGAGTGAAGGTCATGAACGCAACCAACAATTCCCCATAATCGCAATTAACCATTTATGCACTCGGTTTGCAACAAGAAATCACCAACAGTCTAGAACAAAGCAAATACATAAATGCATATATTCGCACACGAAATAGTATCACATATCTAAAACAGCCACCTACATGATAAACGAGACTTGAGATGACGACGCATAATCTAAAATAATGCACATTTTTGCCAAAACAAGCTAAACAGAAGAGAACGCGCAGGGACTGATTTTCTATATTTCACATATTTGAACATGACAAGATTGTTTTGTAAACTTAATCTGTAAAATAGACAGCCAACAAAAACATTGGTAAATACGTACATCTATTCAAACGGCGACGAATTGAATGCCAGATAAACAAAGCGAACAAGAAAGGGACTGTCCACATTTGATTTCTGTTAATACTCTTTCCCTAAATTGAGGCGGAACCACATTTGGAAAATAGGAGAGTAGGCTTGAAGAAAAAAAAAGGTGCTTGCATAAAATGCCTTAAACAGGTAGAGATACGTGTAATAAACATGCTAACTAAGCGAGAACTCATTCAAATAAGGATCCACTTTGAAATATCTTTACGCAACCTGTGATAAGAAAAACTGATAAGAAAAACTGAACAAACGTCACGCTGGACGTCTCAGAATCTGCACTTTATTATATAGATTTTTCTACCTTCAAGAAACGATAACTATATCCAAAACTAGAGTAGAATTTCATGGTGAGCTTGACAACGGGTTCTCGTGCTTGATTAAATAGCTAAGATTCAAGTTTTCTTCTATGTTTAGACTGTAAACAAATGACATATTGATCTGTAAACGATCAGCTAATCACACTCAAAGTTTTAACCCGAAAGATTATCATTCTCATTTAAAACTGAAAACATTTTGTCAGCGCCCAACCAATTAGAGACGTAACTATGTAACTGCCACTATATTAGAATGTTCAAGGAAAATTACAAAATCGCATGGTGAAAAACCAACATTGGAGAGTTTTAAGTCTTTTAGCCCTTTCAGGCTAAAACAAAAGCTGCCCATGTATTATAAAAATGCGAGCCAAACTTTATTAAAAAATATTTTTTGAGTTAGTAGACCACATTGATACTATACTTAAGATACTGAGAAAATGTGCGTACTTTTGAGTTTTTGAAAATGCTTTGAAACTCCCTTTTCATGAAGAACCAGACGACTAAACATCGTACAAACAAACAGGTGTGAAACAGACTAATCAGCGAAAGCCACGCTATTACAACTGTTCCGTAGATGGCGATCTACCCACACTTGGACACCTCAAATTTATGATGGTTCAATTGAACTCAGTCATTAGGAATAAGTCTTTTAAACCCATGTATTACAGTTATTCTAAGAGAAAGGGAAAGAAAGATGCTTACACCACCGAATTAAGATCATGCCCTTATCGTAAGCAAACAACAAATTATTTTGACTAACTCAATTAAATTAGCAAGCGATTAACAAGTACTAAGTTAAAAGCTCCAACTTGTTGACTTTAACTCTAGAGCCTAAACCAATATCGTTACCTCTACTAAGTGAACACAAGATAGGTACATACTTAGCCATAGAACAAGCTGCTCAAACTAGCTAAGAAACACCTTCACGGTGGGTTCTCCAGTTCCTCTAATCATTTTTAACATGTCAAGTTAACACTTGTGTGAAATATAGCGAAAGAAAAAAAAACTTCAATATATAATGCTATACTTTTCCAAACTTAAACCTTTTATAACCTGTTTTACACTAAGTTGGCAGTTAAAAATCTTGCTAGACAAACAACTATTCGAAAATAGTGCCAACACAATATCTTATTCAAGCGTTTAAACAAATAAAAGGGTTACAAAATTTCATGACGCGCAACCAGACATTTATAAAAATATTAAGCTTTTCTTTTGGAAAAAAAAAACCTTCCGCGATAATATAAAGCAACTAACATTTTGTAAGCATGCAAGCCAAACATATCATATTCGATTCACAATCACCATGTTAAAGAAACCAAACCGAAATTGAAATGACCTCTAGCAGTCTTCTAAACAACAACAACAACAACAACAACAAACCCAGTGTATTCCCACCTAGTGGGGTATGGGGGTAAGATGTACGCAGTCCATACCTCTACCTCTGAAGAAGTAGAAAGGAGCAGTCTTCTAAACACATATAAAAAACTTAAAATCTTCAAGGAGTCTGTTTCGACCTGAACTGAAGGCTGCTAATGCCTCATAAACGCACAGTTGGATAAGAGGGAAATAAAGCAGCTATTGCCACGTTTGAAGCGTCCAAGCCATCATAGCAAATGCTCTCACGGTAAGCCACTGACCAGACACGACATTGTGTGCCACAGAGAACTTGATCAAAGCGACTCCACAAGTTGTAAACATTTTGTAAACACTCAATCAAGAATACACAATACAGAACGACCAAAGACTATTTATTTCGATGATCTCACATTCATAATAACTCATCTAGAACAGATAACTCCCAAACCAAACATAACCAGTGAATTACGAGGCTAAACTAATAATCATGTAATTACGTCGGGATAGATTTTACCTTGTGTAGGGCAGCGAAACTGGAGCTACAATGACAAGGATTTTTCGACGGCGAATTCAACTCCAAGAATTCCGAACGTATGCGATCTAATTTGATCTATTTTTACTTTTTTTTTACACTACTTTTCACTCTTCCTTGATTTTCTTTTTCTTTCACCTTCCGTTTTCTTTATTATCACTTGTTCCTCCACTACCCTTTCTCCCAATTTTTCCACTTGTTCTCTGGGATTGAAGAATACCCCTTTTTAAAGGCGAAATGTGGACTTGAACCTCCTGATTTGAAACTAAAACTGAAGAAAAAGGCAAAATTGAGATGAAGTTTGAAAAGTTTGCATCCCTATCCCAAAATTCGTGCTGACCTCCACTGTTGCGCGGATGCAGGAGATGGTTGCTCAGAGGGGAGTGGTTGGAGATTGTCTCCTATGGTTCGGTCTTTGGGAGCGTGGTAGAGAGGAGAGAAGAGGAGAAAGAAGATCGTATGTGGCTATCGCTATGTTTTGAAAGAGTGAGAGATGGGATGATGTGATGATGGTCACTATTAGAAATCTGCACGCGTGAAAAGCGTATTATAGGCTGATTTGGTTGACTTAAGTTTAAATGATCGGCCGGTTAAAAATAAATATCTTAAAATAATAAAATATATATATAAATTTAAGAAAAAATTGATTTAAAAATTGATTATTTTTTATCGGTTCGATTTTGATCGAAACAGTCCAAATTTAATTTAAAGATAAAGAGGAAAAGGAGAAAAATAAATATATAAATAAATAGATAATTAAATAAACAAAAAATTAAATTATATATACCTACATATATATAAAAAAAACAAGTTTGGGGATCCTTCGTATTTAAAATAAATCGACGGATAAGGTTAAATTGTATCTGTTGAGGTGGAATGGCAACGCGAACATAAGAATTATACCGAATTTTAGACTAATTTTTGGGCTTTGGCTGAAATTCATAAAATAAGAGTTGAGTTAGGGTGAAATAAAAAAATAAAATTGGATTATTGTTGGCCCAAATACTTTTTTCTACTGGAATTAGTTTTATCAATGCTCCTTGTTATCCTAAAATTATTTTAATCTGACGTATATAAATTATATAAATAATTTAATGTAAACATCCAATTATATATTTTTTTCATTAACCAAAATATACGTGTGTAAAAATAAGAATATAATAAAATATAAAATATATATAATATCACCTAGAAATAACAGTAGAAAGAATGAGAATGTAATTATCGAAAGATATTTTTTTTATTATTTGCTAAAATATTTAATCATATTTGATTAAAATATTTTATATTATGATAAAATAAATAAATAAATAAATCTCCTTTTATTTAAAAGTTAGTAGAAATAGATATAAAAATATGAAATTTATTTATATTTAATTTTTTGCAAATTATTAGGGCCAAGGAGCGTCGGTAAGAAAAATAATTAGAGAAAAAATAACGAGCCAAAATTGAGTGTCAACAGTAGTAAATGATTGAAAATGGATAAAAGCTTGTATAAAGATGATGAGATTTTCAGTTTTAGTTAATGGTGAACCAATTGAATTCTTTCTATCTAAAAGAGGATTGAGACAAGGGGATCCTCTATCCCTTTTCTCTTTATTTTAGCAATGGAAGGATTTGATAACATGATGAGAATAGCTACACGACAGAGATGGATCAGAAGCTTTTTTTATAGGGGACATGCTAGGAGGGAGAAAAGAGATTAGTCACTTACTATATGCAGATGATACCATTATCATGTGTGAGCCGGTTGATCCTTTTCTAAGCAGTGTCGGGTCTAAGGATAAATTGGGGAAAAAATAGTTTGATTCCTGTCAAAGATGTACCTCAGATTCATGAATTGGCCAATATCCTGGGATGTAAAGTTGAGGGATTGCACCCACGTATTTAGGTATGCCCTTAGGAATCAAACACAAAGCATTGAAGATATGGGATAGGATCCTGAAGAACGCAGAAAAGAAGCTGACTAGATGGAAATCACAATTCTCTTTAGGTTGGGGGGTGGTTTTGATTAATTTTGTCTTGGACTCTCTTCCTACTTATATGATGTCCTTATTCACCATTCCTTCAAAAGTGGTCAAAAAACTAGCTAGACTTCGAAGGAACTTTCTCTAGCAAGGGGGCAAAGAAAGCAAGGGTTATTAATTAGTGAAGTGGAATAGTGTCGCAAAGATAGAGGAGGCTTGGGCATCAAAAACCTAAGTATTGAAAATAAAAATCTTCTAATGAAGTGGGTGTAGAGGTACTGATGTCAAGAGAGAATTCTTTGGAAGGAGGTGATAGTAGCAAAGTATGGTGAGTTGAACCCCTGGTGCACAGAGGTAGTCACATTACCATATAGATAGAGAGTGTCAAGAACTATTAGAAATTTGTGGAGTTGCATGGAAGAAAATGTAATTCTCAAAGTAGGTGTAATACCCCATACTTTTTCCTACCGTGAAATCGTCCCAAGAATATTATAAACTTACTTTGAAATATGAATCCATTTTAGTACACGTGGAATTTTGAATATTTTCACTTTTTATCATGTGAGAAATTAAACTAGCTTTTCAACGATACCAATTTCGTCTAAATCCGATATCGGAGTGAAAAGTTATGGACGTTATACTCAGAGCTGCCAAAATCGCCCAGGTGCGACGGCCAGGTTGACGGACCGTCGAACCAGCGATGGACCATCGCCTTGACCGTCGAAGCCAAGGTAGTGCGGCAAACCTCTGGATAAGGTGTGACGGACATGTTGATGGACCGTCGACCCAGCGACGGACCATCGCCCAAGCCCTCGCTACTTAGGCAGTGAGTCTCTATCCTGGTCCACCTACAATGGACGAAAAGATGGATCGTCAATCCAGCGATGGACCGTCGTACGAGCCATCGCAGGTTCTGTTCAAAGAATTTGTAAGCCATTTTTAAAGGGGATTTTTGGTCTTTTACCACTCATTTATATACCTAGCAATATTCGACCAAGGCTCATTATTTCATTATTCTTCCATAACAATAAAACTAGGGTTTTCTCCCTAAGAGCAATCCTCAAGAAACAAAATCCAAATCTTCTTCAAAAACTAAGAGATTCAAATTCTTCATATCCAAGAACTTCAAGAAACTCACTACCAGGTATGCATAGTGTTCATTCATGGACTTCTTTCGTCCATGAAGCCCAAGAATCTCTTTTCAAAGTTCAAGTGTATGAATTTCTTTATGAATTTCATGTTGGGTTTGCTTTTGTTCATGTTGATAATGACCAATTGAATTCTAATCCATGCTGGGTGATCAATTTTATGTGGAATTGATTAGTATAGGTATAGATTCATGTGAACCTATCATTAAACCCTTGGATGACGAAATTAGAGTTGAATCATGATGTTTATTTATTGTATAATATTGTCTACATATACTATGCTTACCATGTGTTTGGTTAAATGCCTATGTGAAGGAAAAGTGCCCAACTAGTGTGATATTATGTAATCCTCATGTATGTGCAATTTTATGCATATCACATATTTGATGAAATGCCTCAGTAAATGAATTATGGATTGTGATGTTAGTCATGTATTCAAGAAAGTCATGCTTTGTCAGTTTCTTTCCATCGAGTCCTGGGGTACTTGTACCCGACAATTTAGTTGTGTACCTAGACTAGTGTCATGTTTTCACAATATCCTCAGTCAAGCCATGTTCAGTAGAATTCAGTTAGTCATGTGACTCAGGAAAACTTAGTAAAACTTAGAAATCCCAGTAATCTCAAAAAGCTCAGTAATACAGAAATCTCAGTAATATTCCGTCAGTCAACGAAAATCAGTTAACTCAGTCCAGTTTAGTTTAGTAATTTATGTACAGTGTCTATTCAGATGGGAGTAGAAATTAGCACCAAGTGAACCCAAGGATGGGAACACACACTGTCAGATGAGAGTGTGATTCTTAGAAGTCATCCTTGTGTTCCAAAACTATGTAGCCAGCATAGGTTGAGACATCAACACTATCAGATGAGGGTCCCACTATTCTTTTTTGGGGACACTGTCAGACGAGGGTCACTCACAGTTTGTCCTTATGAAGGTGTGGTATTGACACCCTTCCAATTGGGATTACAAATTGGACCCCAACTCAGCAATAATGCATTATTTGGGGCATGTCGGTTAGATAACTACTTCCTACAGTTTTAGCAACAAAAATCAGGACTGTCAGATACAATCATTCAGACTCAGTAATAGAACTCAGATAGTTCTACAGAATTCAGGATTGTCAGATACAGACAACTCAAAATAGTATATAACTCAGCTAGTTCCATCAGATTCAGGACTATCAGATACATTTACTCATGTCATCAGTTATATCAGTTATTAGAATTCAGTTATCAGTCATATTAGTTATTAGTAAATTCATGTTATCACGATCTCATAAATAGTTACGACGTATTCATGCATGTATTCTCACGTTTATATTAGTCAATTAGCCAGTATTGTTCATGCATATGAACCTCATGTATTTAGCCTACCTTCCATGCATATCAGTATATTTAAAGTACTGACGCATTTGCAGTTTGATATCATATACCATAGGTTCAGAAGCACGAGCTCCAGAGCATCAGTAGATTCCAATCTCAGCAGTCAGAGTTAGCAGTGAGTCCTCATCTTTCGAAGACACGATCATTACTTTATTACCTTATTAATTTATTTATTAGTTGGAGTTAGTTGGGGATATGTCCCATCAACTCCTTATTCAGACTGTTTAGTCATGATTTTTAGGCTTTTTATACTATAATATGTTCAGATAGTTTATTTCAGTTGTTTTGGCTATTTCATACCCCATCCAGATGTTATATTTTTATCAGATATTATATCTTAGTGTTTAACCTTATGGCTTTTCAGTTCATATTTCCATATTATACAGTATATTATGCAGTATACAGGTACAGATATCAATCATGGGTTAGTTTGTGGTCCTTCGGGGTCATGAACACCGTATAGCATTTCGAATACCAGATTTGGGGCGTTACAAACTTAGTATCAGAGCCTAAGGTTCATAGTGTCCTAGGAAGTCTGAAGCCGCATCTAGTAGAGTCTTGTACATGGGTGTGCTGCGCGCCATATTTATGTGCAGGAGGCTATAAGATATTTTAGGAACAGTTTTCCTTCTTTCAGTATTCATGTCCTGCCAGTGAGCATAATCTCAAGTCAATCTCTCAGTCTAATCCATTTTTCCCTTTTTTCAACAGAACATGCCTCCTAAAAAAAGAAATGGAAATCAGTTAGCCCCTCAGCCCAAAGAACCTCTGGGCGAACATGTTTATCATATAAGTTTAGAGTTGTATTCACTACTCTTTCTCAGTCAGTTGCTGCTCAGAATGAATGACCAGCCGTCGTTCCGGCCAACCCAGTGGCCAATTCAGCTGTAACTAAGATTCAGGACTTCACCCGAATGAATCTTCCATCCTTTCTTGAGTCTGAGTCAGATGAAGACCCTCAAAAATTCATCGATCAGGTTTAGAAGGTTACAGACATCATGGGGGTTACTTCTAGTGAGAGTGCTGAGCTAGCTGCATAACAGTTGTAGGATGTTGCTCATACTTGGTTTAAATAGTGAAAGTCAAAAAGTCCAGATGATGCAGGCCTATTGAGTGGGAGGAGTTTGTCACGACATTCTTAGATAGATTCTTTCCCCAAGAGCTGAGAGAGGCTAAGGTGTTAGAATTCATTAACCTCAGGTAGGGCAACATAATGGTGAAAGAGTATTTTCTTAAGTTTACTCAATTAGCTAGATATGACCCTCGTGTGGTTGCAGACAGTAGGACCAAGATGAGTAAGTTTGTTTTTGGGGTGAATGATAGTGTGGTCAACGAATGTAGGTCAGCGATGTTGAATAGTGGCATAACTCTAGCCAGGCTTATGACTCATGCTCAGCAGATAGAAGAGCAAAAGATTAAGATGAGGGAGAAGCATAATAAGAGAGCAAGAAAAGGTAGTTTCAACTTTGCTCAGCCTGAATCAGAAGGAGAAAACCATTCTCAGCTTCATCCTAAGTTATCAGTTCCAGCTCCTTCTTCAGCTAGTGCTCCAGCTTCGAAGTTCAGGGATGGTAATAGAGATAGGGCACCAGGCTCAAAGCTCAGAGAAGTGTTAGCAATGCCCAAACTAATCCTCTTTGAATGTGGAAAGCCAAGCCATAGAGTCAAAGATTGTCCCTAATTTGGTTATCAGGGTCAGCAGAACCGTTTCTCAGCTCAGTTTGGTTGCACAAACCAGCAGGGTGCCACCTCCAGTGCTACTAGTGGGCACCGCCCAAATAGACTTTATGTTCTCCAGTCCCAGCAAGATTAGGAAAATTCTCCTGATGTGGTTACTGGTACGTTACAGATCTCTCATGTTCATGTTTATGCTTTTTTAGATCCAGGAGCTTCTTTGGCTTTTGTTACTCCCTATATAGCAGTTGATTTTGAAGTCAGTCCCGAAATTCTAGCAAATCCCTTTTAAGTTTCTACCCCAGTAGGTGAAACCATCATATCTCGGCAGGTATACAGGAATTGCCCGATTATGATATTTCAGAAGTCACTTCAGCAGACTTAGTCGAATTAAAGATAATTGATTTTGATGTCATTCTCGACATGGATTGGCTTCGTTCCTGCTATGCCACAGTTGAATGTAGAAATAGAATAGTTCAGTTTTAGTTTTCAAATAAACCCATCCTAGAGTGGAAAGGTAGTGTATCCACTTTCAGAGGTCAGCTTGTTTCCTTCCTTTGGGCATGAAAAATAATATCTAAAGAATGTGTCTATCATCTTGTTCGAGTTAAGAACACTAGTTCCAAAACTCCCAGTCTTGATTCAGTCCCAGTCGTGAATGAATATTCAGATGTCTTTCCCAAAGATCTTCCAGGAATTCTTCTCGAAAGGGAAATAGACTTTGACATTGATCTTCTTCTAGATACTCAGCCTATATTTATTCCACCATACAGAATGGCACCAGCAGAACTCAAAGAATTGAAAGAGCAGTTAAATTATCTCTTGGATAAGGGATTCATCAGGCCCAGCATGTCCCCATGGGGTGCACCAGTTTTATTCGTGCGCAAGAAAGACGGTTCTCTCATAATGTGTATTGATTATCGTCAACTCAATAAAGTCATGGTCAAGAAAAATTATCCTCTTTTCAGAATCGATGACTTATTTGACCAACTTTAGGGTGCCAGTTATTTCTCTAAGATAGACCTCAGATCCGACTATCATCAGCTCAAAGTCAGAGAATGTGACATTCCAAAAATAACTTTTCGTACTCGATATGGTATTTTGAGTTTCTGGTTATGTCCTTTGGTCTTACTAATGCCCCAGCAGCTTTCATGGACCTGATGAACCGTGTGTTCAGGAAATACTTGAACATGTTCGTCATAGTCTTCATAGATGATATTCTGGTCTATTCCCGTAGTGAGCGTGATCATGTAGACTATCTCAGAATCATACTTTAGACTTTTAGAGATCATTAGTTGTTTGCCAAATTTAGTAAGTGTAAATTTTGGCTAAGGTCAGTAGCATTCCTTGGTCATATCATTTTCGGTGATGGCATTAGAGTAGATCTTTAAAAGACCGAAGCGGTAAGAAACTATCCCAGACCTGTCTCATCAGATATCAGGAGTTTCTTGGGTTTGGATGGCTATTATAGGCAGTTTATCGAGGGATTTTCTTATATTCCATCCCCTATGTCCAGATTGAATCAGAAAAAAGTCAAGTTTCAATGGTCAGATCCTTGTGAGAAGAGTTTTTAGGAGTTGAAGACTCGACTCACCTCAGCTTCAGTCTTAGCTCTTCCAGATGGTTTAGATGGTTTCATAGTGTATTGTGATGCATCCAGAGTAGGTTTGGGTTGTGTCCTCGTGCAGCATGGTAAGGTCATAGCCTACTCCTCCAGACAGCTTAAACACCATGAGAAGAATTATCCTACTCATGATCTTGAGATAGCAGTCATAGTTTTTGCCTTACAGATTTGGAGGCATTGTCTACACGATGTTCATGTAGATGTGTTCACAGATCATAAGAGCCTTCAGTATGTCTTTTCTCAGAAAGATCTCAATCTTTGTCAGAGAAGGTGGTTAGAGCTCTTGAAAGATTATGACATGAATGTCCTTTATCATTCGGGCAAGGCCAACGCTCTCAGTAAACTGTCCATGGGTAGTGTTGCTCATGTCGAAGATAGTAAGAAAAAGTTAACTCAGGAAGTCAATCAGCTTGCTAGACTAGGTGTTTGCTTAGTCGATTCAGAGGAGGGTGACATATAGGTTTAGAATAGTTCAGAATTATCTCTAGTTTCCAAGGTGAAAGAAAAGCAAGATTGAGACCCCAGTTTAGTCAAGTTGAAAGAGTTAGTTAAGGACCAAAAAGTAGAGGTTTTCTCCCAAGGGGAGATGGTGTATTGCGTTGTCAAGGTCGTCTTTGTGTTCCAGGTGTAGATGACTTAAGGGAGCGAATGCTTGCAGAAGCGCATGGTGCATGTTACTCTATTCATCCAGGGGCCACAAAGATGTACCGTGACTTGTGAGAGATCTATTGGTGGAGTGGGATGAAGAAAAATATTGTAGAGTTTGTGGCTAAGTGCTCTACATATCAGCAGGTTAAGATAGAGCATCAAAAGCCTAGTGGGTCCATACAAGAGTTCAATATTCCTACTTAGAAGTAGGAAGAAGTGAACATGGACTTTGTGATGAGTTTGCCTCGTACTCATCACCAACATGATTCAGTTTGGGTCATTGTAGAAAGAATGACCAAATCAACCCATTTTCTTCCAGTTCATACCTCTTATTCAGCTGAGATTATGCCAAACTCTACATCAGAGAGTTGGTCAGATTACACGATATTCCATTATCCATTATTTCAGACAGAGGTACCCAGTTCACCTCTTATTTCTAGAAAGCGTTCCAAAAGGGTCTTGGTACCCAAGTTTATCTCAGTACAACCTTTCATCCTCAGACAGATGGTCAAGCAGAAAAGACCATTCAGACCCTAAAAGATATGCTAAGGGCGTGTGTAATTGATTTCAAGGGTAGCTGGGATGACCACTTGCCTTTGATTGAGTTTGCATACAATAATAACTATCATTCCAGTATTCGGATGGCCCCATTCAAAGCTCTCTATGGTTGAAGGTGCAGGTCTCCAATCAGTTGGTTTGAAGTTAGTGAGGCCTCAGTCATAGGGCCTGACTTAGTATTTGATGCCTTAGAAAAAGTCCAGTTGATCAGAGAAAGACTCTAGGCTTCTCAGAGACGACAAAAGTCTTATGCAGATATGCGTAGAAAAGATCTTGAGTTTAAGGTTGGTGATTATATCTATCTAAGGATCTCTCCCATGAAGGGAGTGAAGAGGTTCATCAAAAAGGGAAAGCTCAGTCCCCGATATTTCGATCCCTTCAAAATTCTCAGTCACTTCGGCAAGGTAGCTTATGAGCTCGAATAGCCTTCAGATCTAGCCTCAGTTCATCCAGTCTTCCTTGTTTCTTTGCTCAAGAAGTGTATAGGTGACCCAGTAGTTGTAGTCCCTATTCAGGGCATAGATGTTCAGAATAGCCTCTTTTATGGAGAGATTCTTGTCGAAATTCTTGACTATCAAACTCGTAAACTGAGGAACAAAGAATTCCCTCTAGTCAAAGTTCTTTGGCGGAATCAGTCCGTTAAGGGAGCTACTTGGGAAGTAGAAGTAGACATGCGTATCAAGTATCCTCACCTCTTGTCCGCCGACTCAGATCTAGCTTAAGGTAATAGTTCTCCTTAAGTTTTTCAGTTTCATGTTCAGGTTTCAGTTACAAGCTTGGTATCCATTTCATGTTCAGAATTATATCGCAAACTTGGTATTAAATGCCATTGCATATTTAGTTATGCATTCATGTATCAGTTCAGTTATATAATCATGCATAAGTTATGCATTCTCATTATGAGAACCTTAGTTCATCAGAACACTCAGTCATGCATTCATAAATCAGTTATACATGCATCAGATATGCATGATCAGTATGATATATTCAATTATTAGTTATGTCAATCATGAAATCATCTTTCAGTCATTCATGTTCAGTATGTACGTCGGTTTATCTTCTCCCCCCATTCTCAGTCTCATTCGAGGACGAATGTTCTCAAGGGAGAGATATTGTAATACCCCATACTTTTTCCTAGCATAAAATCATCCCAAGAATGTTATAAACTTACTTTGAAATATGAATCCATTTTTGTACATGTGGAATTTTGAAGATTTTCACTTTTTATCATATGAGAAATTGAATTAGATTTCCAACGATACCAATTTCATCTAAATTCGGTATCGAAGTAAAATGTTATGGATATTTTACTTAGAGCTGCCAGAATTGCCCAAGTGCGACAGCTAGGTTGATGGACCGTCGACCCAGCGATGGACCGTCGCCTTGACCGTCGCAGCCATGGCAGTGCGGCAAACCTCTGGATAAGGTGCGACAGACAGATTGACTGATAGTTGACCTAGAGATAGACCGTCGCCCAAGTCGTCGCTACTTAGGCAGTGAGTCCCTATCCTGGTTCACCTACGACTGTCAAAACAACGGACCGTCAATCCAGCAACGGACTGTCACACGAGCCATCACAGGTTTCATTCAGCAAATTTTTAAGCTATTTTTAAAGGGGCTTTTTGGTCTTTTACCACCCATTTATATACCTAGTATATCTGACCAAGGCTCATAATTTCATTATTCTTCCACAACATTAAAACTAGGGTTTTCTCCCTAAGAGAAATCCTCAAGAAACAAAATCCAAATCTTTTTCAAGAACTAAGAGATTTAAATTCTTCAAGTACAAAAACTTCAAGAAACTCACTATCAGGTATGCATAGCGTTCATTCATGGACTCCTTTCATCCATAAAGCCCAAGAATCTCTTTTCAAAGTTCAAGTGTATGGATTTTTGTATGAATTTCATGTTGGGTTTACTTTTGTTCATGTTGATAATGACCAATTGAATTCTAATCCATGTTGGGTGATCAATTTTATGTGGAATTAATTAGTATAGGTGTAGATTCATGTGAACCTATGATTAAACCCTTGGATGATGAAATTAGAGTTGAATCATGATGTTTATTTATTGTATAATGTTGTCTTTATATACTATGCTTACCATGTGTTTGATTAAATGCCTATGTGAAGGAAAAGTTCCCAACTAGTATGTTATTATGCAATCCTCATGTATGTACAAGTTTATGCATATCACATGTTTGATGAAATGCCTCAATAAATAAATTATGGATTGTGATGTTGGTCATGTATTCAAGAAAGTCATGCTTTGTCAGTTTCTTTCCATCGAGTCCTGGGGGTACTTGTACCCGATGATTTAGTTGTGTGCCTAGAGACAGTGTCATGTTTTCATGATATCCTCAGTCAAGCCATGTTCAGTAGAATTCAGTTAGTTCTGTGACTCAAAAAACTCAGTAAAACTCAGAAATCCCAGTAATCTCAGAAGGTTCAGTAATACAGAAATCTCAATAATATTATGTCAGTCAACGGAACTCAGTTAACTCAGTCCAATTTAGTTCAGTAATTCATGTACAGTGTCTATTCAGATGGGAGTAGAAATTAGCACCGAGTAAACCCAAGGATGGGAACACACACTGTTAGATGAGGGTGTGATTCTTAAAAGTCATCGTTGCGTCCCAGAACTATGTAGCTAGCATAGGTTGAGACATCAATGCTATCAAATAAGGGTTGATGAGATAGATAAGCACTGTCATATGAGGGCCCCATCATTCTCTTTTAGGGACATTGTCAGACGAGGGTCACTCATAGCTTGTCCTTACCGATGGCGTGGTATAGACACCCTTCCAATTGGGGTTATAGATTGAACCCCAACTCAGTTATAATGCATTATTTGGGACATGTCGGTTAGATAACTACTTTCCACAGTTTCATCTATAGAAATTAGGACTGTCAAATACAGTCATTCAGTCTCAGTAATAGAACTCAGATAGTTCTACAGAATTCAGGACTGTCTGATACAGTCAACTCAGAACAGTACGTAACTCAGCTATTTCCATCAGATTCAGGACTTTTAGATGCAGTCACTCATGTCATCGAGATTCAGTTATCAGTATGTTAGTTATCAGTAAATTCGTGTTATCACGATCTCAGATATATTCATGACGTATTCATGCATGTATTCTCACGTTCATATTGGTCAGTTTGCCAGTATTGTTCATGCATATGAACCCCATATATTTAGCCTACCTTTCATGCATACCAGTACATTTAAAGTACTGATTCATTTATGCTATGATGTCTTATACCATAGGTTCAGAAGCACGAGCTCCAGAGCATCAGTAGATTCCAATATCAACAGTCAGAGTTAGCAGTGAGTCCTCATCTTTCGAGGACATGATCATGACTTTATTACCTTATTAATTTATTTATTAGTTGGAGTTAGTTAGGGACATGTCCCATCAACTCCTTATTCAGACAATTCAGTCATGATTTAGAGGCTTTTCAAACTACAGTATATTCAAATAGTTTATTTTAGTTGTTTTGGGTATTTCATACCTTACCCAGATGTTATATTTTTATCAGATATTATATCTCAGTGTTGAACCTTAGGTCTTTCAGTTCATGTTTCCACATTATACAGTATATTATGTAGTATACAGGTACATATATCAGTCATGGGTTAGTTTGTGGTCCTTCGGGGTCATGAACACCATGTAGCATTTCGGGTACCAGATTTGGGTTGTTACAGTAGGAAATGGCACAAAGTTCAAGTTTTGGAAAGATGGTTGGATTGATCAAAATCCTTTGAGTGAGTTATTTCTGGACCTCTTCTCAATTAATACCAATCCAGAAATAGGGTCAACGAGTGTTGGTCAGCAGACGGGTGGAATCTCTTTTTCAGAAGGCTACTCAATGAATGGGAAGTAGATAGGGTGGCTCTCCTACTGGAAAAATAGAAGGAACTAAACCAGACACAAATGTACCAGATAGGATCATTTGGAAACACAACAAGGATAGAAAGTTCACAGTTAATAGTGCATACAAACAAGGGATAAAAGGGGGACATAAAAATAATAACTATCAATGGAAGACCATATGGAGAGGCTTGATTTCTACAAAGGTGAAGTGTTTCACTTGACTAGTGATTAAAAGAGCATGTCTTACGCAAGAAGTCTTTTAGCAGAAAGGAAGAACGCTAGTAGATGATTTCTATGCAACCTGACAGGGGAGACTAATAGTCACTTATTTATGTATTGCCAGTAAACAGCTCAACTTTGGGAACTTTTTCTCAACATCAATAGTTATTGTTGGTCCATGCCTGAGCACATAACTGGCTTATATAGTTGTTGGATTAGAAGAGGGGAAACCAAGACTCAGAAGAGGTGTTGGTAGCTGATTCCATCATGCATATAGTGGTCTATATGGATAGAAAGAAATGTAAGATGTTTTGAAGATAAATCCAATTCCATTTAAAAAGTAAAATGGAATTTTTTAGTATCTTTACTTTTTTGGTATAAACAATTGTGTATAGTGGATGTAGATGAGATTGTAGATTTAATTAAAAAGTCTATAATTTTGATTAAGTTGATGTAATTTCTGAAGGTAGACAGCATATTCCAATGCTGAAGAATACCAATTTACCAATGTTAAAAAAAATACAAGCAATTTGAGAATCTACCCTAATCACTCGATCTAAGATAACAATTGGAATGGAACCAAATTACTACCTTAACCCAAAGTAACAAAATATCAAATCTATTCAAGATAATTCAATCATCAAAAATCCCCGTGATTAAAATGGCTAAGCCAACTATTTATAGTCATTGCCTTTACAAAAAAAACCTTTTACAAAAATATCCTAAAAGTGTTATTTTACAAATAATCCACAATCGCATCTTGATTGCCCATGACCTTGTGTACTTATTTCTTTATGCCTTCCTCCGAGCTCCAAGCTACCATCCATATATGCCCCTCCTAATCTGCTTCAAGCTAACCGTGCTCGTATTACTTCCAGTGACTACCCATATTTAATTTACATAGTTTCGTACGTCTTTTCGGTGACTCTAGATCTAATTTGCATAGGATCATGCTATCATTCTGATCCTATTCATTATAATTTTTTTCAATACGATCATATTTTCAGTCTAACCCTACTTATATAATATCTTTTTCAGTAGGATCGTGCCATCATTCTAACCTTATCCATGTAATTTCTCTTTTTCAATAAGGTCATGCCATCATTCCAACTCTACCCATATAATTTTTTCTTAAATTGTGACCACACTTTTTGAATGAGCATGTTTCATCTAAATTTTCGATGACTTTCTTATTAAAGATCTACTCATCTCTTGATTTCGATATGACCTATATATTTTAAACTAATTTTTGGTAATGTTCCAATGACAAATCAACTTTTAGGTGACATTTATATCTTTCCCGGCCACTTTTTCTATTTGTTCATTTTCAATTGAGGTCTCTCAACGTCCACAGCAGTCCTTATCGATTTTATTACAGATATTTTCACCAAGCCCCTTACTGATCCTCAAATTAGTTACATCCATAACAAGCTTAGTACATATCCCTTGTATGCACCAGCTTAAGCGGGAGTGTTAGAATATCAATATGAATAGGAATAGGAGCAGCTATAGAATCCTACTTGGAAAAGACTTTAATGTAGTGTCCTATTTAGAAATAGATTAGAATTTAGTATCTATAAATAGGATCTCAGTCAGTGTAATCATGTAGATACAACAATTCAATAATATTCTTCTTTTATATTTCTTCACACATATAAATATAAACAATAGTAACAAAAATTACCTAATATAGGAGATTAATTCAGTTGTTTAGCAGAATCTCCCCATAATTCCTTTCTGATCAACTTACGAATTTCAATAATCTATATTTGAACGAAAAGGATATGTAAACAACATATAATATGTACCTCCTACAAAATAAGCTTCAGGGGAAACTATAATTCGTCAAACTATTACGTCCCCAAACCCCCAATTCTCCACCCATCCCCTGGAATTTATTCATTAGCAGCAGGAAAAAACTTTTATTTGTTAGGGATCTCTTGGGAAAGGATCGATTCACTGGGTGATATATAAATTCAGTTCGTTAAAGGGAGGCTGAAACCTTAGAATTCAATGAAAGAGAGAACTTCAATCTCTTTAGCTCATTTAAGGGAGGCTGAAACCTTAGAGTTCAAAGGGACAGAGAACCCCAATCTCTTGCTTTTGCTGAAATACGACTTATTGATTTATTCTCCAAAACCCCCTTTTAATAGGAGTATTAGAGCAATAGTTTAATCCTTATGAAAGTAGTAAAAATAAAATCCTATTCTAGAAAGTCTAGTCCTAATGGAAGTAGGAAATATAAAATCCTATTCTAGAAAGTCTAATCCTAATGAAAGTAGGAAACACAAAACCCTATTCTCGAATAATAAATAAAACCATTAAAATACAATTAAATATTTAATTAATTAACATCCACGGATCCATAACATTACTCCCCTCACGCTGAAAGAACTTGTCCTCAAGCTCGAATTCTAGGAAATAGTGAGAACAGAATCATCCAATTCCAGCCTTAGCCAATTTTCTTGAAATTGATGTGGATAGATTTCAACTTTACCAGTTTGCTAGAGTGTGACTAATTTGTCCATCGAGTTGCTACTTTCACTAGGTCCAAATCGCTGAAAATAATGATTTTATACTTCTTCCTAATTCATTGGTCCCTTTGCTTGTTTAAGTTGATAGTACTCTGTTTCTCCCAACATGTGAAACCCAACCACTTCAATTTTTTCTACTTCCTTTTTATGTTGATTTTCAAAATATTTTTCACAACGATGTCCTAAAATTAATTGGTTGATGACATCGTAAGTAGGAAATTTCATCTTTGTACACGTTGGTACGATTGAACGGGAATTACCACTTGTTAGATGATTCTAATCGGCTAGTTGAATAGGCAATGTATTGCCTTTAGTAGCATGAATTATTGATATAGCAGTTGTTGGTGTGCTACTCGACCCTAGTCTGTGGGTTGTTGGCTTTGTGGAGCCAATTCCCAAGCTAGACAATTGTTCTTGGATGACTTGGACAATTTTTCTCATAAGGTTGTTCCATTGCTGCAATTTTAGCATGTGCGATGAGGTGTGTGACGCACACTTATGATTTCAGCCACGAAAAACACTTAGTTTTTGAGTTATTTTGAGGATAATTAAATCTTTTAACACTCCTTACACGTCCCAATACTTAACCTCATGAAATTTATAGCTTCTAATCACATTACAACCCTATTAACATCTTAAGTTCATTATCCAAGAGCACAAGAAGGAGAAAAACTTCTAGGGTTGCATAATCAAGCTTGAAGGTCCAATCTTTCAACAATTTCATCGCCATTAAGGTATGCATAGTGTTCATGCATGGATCCCTTTCGTTCATGGAGTTCAAAAATCAATCTTTGATAATAAAATCATGAATGTTTTGTGGTGATATGGTTGTATTCATGTTGTTGTTTATGGTTTGTGTTATAAAGTGGGAATTTGATGAACTTCCAGGAAGATTGTGATCATATAGTTAGAACCCATAAATTTGGGTAGATTAAAGTGGTGTAAGTTTGTAAATGCACCTATGCCTTAAAGAGTGCATGTAAGGTGTTTGATAAAATACCTGAGACTAGAAATCATGCATTATAGCTAAATTGTGACTAAGTGAAGGATTCATGATAGGCCTCTATGATTCAATGTCATCCATGTTGATAATGTGTCTTATGAACACTGTTGGATTACTAATAAACTAGTCTTATGGAATTATGCTATGCTTACTTGCAAAACTCACTCATGTACAAGATGTAGAATACCTATGTACTTCATGAAATTCCTCAAGTTATGATATTATAGATTGCAGTTGTAATATGTAATGAGCATGATATTGAAAGCTATGCAAGTATATACATGTTGTATGAAATTTCCTTCCATGAAATAGATTGTTAAGAACCATGCTTAGTATTAAATCCCTTATTTATGATATTGTGGATTATGGACTCTACTCTTATGATCAAGTCAGTCATGTGTGTCAGTTTCCTTCTATCGAGTCCTGGGGGTACTTGTAACCGAAAAATATAGTTGTGTGCCTAGAGCCATGTCATGTTTTTATGATACTCTCAGTTAAGCCATGATCTATAGAAATCAGTCAGCCATGTAACTCAGGAAAACTCAGTAATCTCAGTAGTTCAGTATTCTCAGTAATCTCAATGCTTAGTAACCTCAGTAATAATAGTAAATCTCAGTAACTTCAGTACTCTTAATCAGTCCTCAGAACTCATTATATTCCGTCCGTCATCGAAATCCAGTAAACTTAGTTTTAGCTCCTCTAAACAATACCACTAGTATTAGTTCAGTTAATCAGTATCAGTTCAACAAATCAGTTCAATTAAGTTATTTAGTTCAGTCCTGTTATTCAGTTCAGTGTCTTTCAGATGGGAGTAGGATTCAGCACCGAGCGAACCTAGGGATGGGGGCTCACCTGCTAGAATAGGACTAAGAACCTAAAAGCAATCCCTAAGTTCTAGAACTACGTTTCCATCATAAGTACGAGATATCACTCGTTAGATAGGACTGACATTCTCAGGGGTCTCCCGTTAGCACATTTATATGTATAGGACTAATCCCAGGAGTCACCCGCTAGATTAGGACTGACTCCACAACAGATGTCTTTACTGGTGGCGCGGTACTGACACCCTTTCAATCAGGGCAGAGATTGGACCCCAGTCAGCTTAGCTTGGGGCATATCAGTTAAATGAACACATCCCACAGTTTCTGTTATAGAATCAGGGCTTTCAGACATAGTCAACTCAGCTTAGTAATACAGATTCAGTACGATTAGATACAGTCAATACTTATCATTATAAATAGACTTCAAGATCACCCATTAGCTAGGCTGATCTCAACTATGATTAAGCAGTATCAGAATCATTAGATTTAAAGATCACCCGCTAGATAGGACTGATCTCAGACTAAGTCAAATCATCCTTATTATTAGTATATTCATGATCACTCGCTAGATAGGACTGATCTCAGATTTAGTTACTCTAAGTAGAATGAAACTCAGATAGTTCCATCAGAACTTAGAGGGACATAGAGTCCCAAGAAGGAGATACCCTACTTTTTCTTAACGCTGTCATTCCTTGGATCCTTCAATCTCTCTTTGCATAACGAATTCAGTCTAACCTTCAAGTTAGACCTCAGCTGTAAGTCAAGTATTCAAAGGTTCAATTCAGTTTATTATGTTCAGTCCATATGTCCCATAGCAGAATCAGTCATGTTCTCATGTTTTAGTTCAATCTTAGTGCCTTTACCATTGTATGTTCAGTCGCATGTTCGTGAGTCAGTTCAGTCATGTATTCATGCATCAGATATGCATTGTCAGCTTATCAGTACTTTTAGTCATACATCCACGTATCATGTCAGTCATATAATCATACATCAGATATGCATGGATTCAACTTATTAGTTAAGCATTAGATATCCACTCTCAGTTTGAGAAACTCAGTTTATCAGAACACTTAGTCCTACATTCATAAGTCAGCTACCCATGCATCAGATATGCATGTACAGTATGATATGCTCAGTTTTTAGTCATGTCAGCCATGAAATCATGACCAGTTATTTATGTTATATATTCGTGTAAGTTGTTTTTTCTCTCATCTCAACCAGTATCATTCGAGGATGAATGTTCCCAAAGGGTAGATATTGTAATACCCCATATGTTTCCAAGCTAGGAAATGAATCAGTTCTGCTACGTATGAAACCTTATATCTTGTGATTCATATTTGAATACATGATTTACATTGAGTAGCCTAGCAATAAGATTGCTTATGATGTGTTAAGCATGCTCATGTGAGTCACTCAGAGTAAGGCAAGCTAATAGCTTTTGGATCCATCAAGTTTTAGTGTGTGATTCCACAAGAGTGACCTTTGAACGAGGATAACTTAATTTATATGTGATATTTTTGTAGATTTAGACCCACTAAATTGTAGAGAATCAAATTATCTTTCCAAAGATTCTAATTTTATAAAAATCCAACACCCGAGCAAGAAGTTATGACCCTACAAAGTAGGAGTGCGATGCATAAACAATCGCACATCGCTATTGGAACAAGTATGCGACAGGTTGTGCGGCGCACACCCTCAAGTGTGCGATAGCATATTCAACGCACACCTTAGCTTATGTGATAAGATGTGCGGTGCACACCTTAGCATGTGCGATGAGGTGTGCGAAGCACACTTATGATTTCAGCCACGAAAAATGCTTAGTTTTTGAGTTATTTTGAGGATAATTAAGTCTTTTAACACTCCTTATATGTCCCAATACATAACCTCATGAAATTTATAGCTTATAATCACATTAAAACCCTATTAACATCTTAAGTTCATTATACAAGAGCACAAGAAGGAGAAAAACTACTAGGGTTGCATAATCAAGCTTGAAGGTCCAATCTTTCAACAATTTCATTACCATTAAGTTATGCGTAGTGTTCATCCACGGATCCCTTTTGTTCATGGAGTTCAAGAATCAATCTTTGATAACAAAATCATGAATGTTTTGTGGTGATATGGTTGTATTCATGTTGTTGCTAGTGGGTTGTGTTACAGAGTGGGAATTTGATGAACTTCCAGGAAGATTGTGATCATATAGTTGGAACCCATGAATTTGGGTGGATTAAAGTGCTGTAAGTTTGTGAATACACCTATGCCTTAAAGAGTGTATGTAAGGTGTTTGATAAAATACCTAAGAGACTAGAAAACATGCATTATAACTAAATTGTGATTTAGTGAAGGATTCATGATAGGCCTCTATGATTCAATGTCATCCATGTTGATAATGTGTCTTTTGAACACTGTTGGATTACTCATGAACTAGTCTTATGGAATTATGCTATGCTTACCTGCAAAACCCACTCATGTACAAGATGTAGAATACCCATCTACTTCATAAAATTCCCCAAGTTATGATATAATGGATTGCAGTTGTAATATATTATGGATTATGGACTCTACTCTTATGATCAAGTCAGTCATGTGTGTCAGTTTCCTTCCATCGAGTCCTGGGGGTACTTGTACCCGAAAAATATAGTTGTGTGCCTAGAGCTATGTCATGTTTTCACGATACTCTCAGTCAAGCCATGATCAATAGAAATCAGTCAGTCATGTGACTCAAGAAAACTTAGTAATCTCAGTAGTTAGTATTCTCAGTAATCTTAGTACTCAGTAACCTCAGTAATCACAGTAAATCTCAGTAACTTTAGTACTCTTAATCAGTCCTCAGAACTCATTATATTCCATTCGTCATCGGAATCCAGTAAACTCAATTTTAGCTCCATTATACAATACTACTAGTATCAGTTCAGTTAATCAATATCAGTTCAGCAAATCAGTTCAGTTAAGTTATTTAGTTCAGCCCAGTTATTCAGTTCAGTGTCTTTCAGATAGAAGTAGGATTCAGCACCGAGCAAACCTGGGGATAGGGGCTCAACCACTAAAATAGGACTGAGATCCCTAGAAGCAATCCCTAAGTTCAAAAACTATGTTTCTAGTGTAGGTACGAGATGTCACCCGTTAGATAGGATTGACATACTCAGGGGTCACCTGTTAGCACATTTATATGTATAGGACTGATCCCAAGAGTGACCCACTAGATTAAGACTGACTCCATAGTAGATGTCTTTACTGGTGGTGCGGTACTGACACCTTTCCAGTCAGGGCAGAGATTGGACCCCAGTCAGCTTAGCTTGGAGCATGTCGGTTAGATGAACACATCCCATATTTTCAGTTACAAAATCAGGGCTTTCAGACACAGTTAACTCGGCTTAGTAGTACAGATTCAGTACTGTTAGATACAGTCAATGCTTACCATTATAAATAGACTTCAAGATCACCCATTAGCTAGGACTGATCTCAACTATGATTAATCAGTATCAGAATCATTAGATTTAAAGATCACCTGCTAGATAGGACTGATCTCAGACTAAGTCAAATCATCCTTATTATCAGTATACTCATGATCACCTGCTACATAGGGCTGATCTCAAATTTAGTTACTCCAAGTAGAACGAAACTCAGATAGTTCCATCAGAACTTAGACTGTCAGATACAGCCGCTCAGTATCGGTTATATAGATTAGTTTGATCATTACATTATATCAGCTATATCAGTTGTCATAGCTCACGTTACCAGTATTCAGTTTCAAGACTGTTAGACACAGTCATTCAAACCAATTCTTCATAATTTAAACTGTCAAAAATAGTCAATAATCTATTCAGTACCTCAGTAGCAGTAAAGTCATGTCGTCAACATTCAGACTCAGTAGTGGGCATCATCACGAGTTCAGTTATAGTTGTTTATACATGTATGTATTCTCACGTTCATATTAGTTAGCATTGTTCATGCATATAACCCTTTGCATTTAGCCTACCTCACTCGTATACTCAGTATATTCAAACGCACTGATATATTTGTGTTATGGTTCTTTCTCTTATGTTACACCATAGGTTCAGAGGCACGAGCTCCAGATCAGCAGTAGCATTCCAGTGTTCAGAGTTTGCAGTGAGTCCTTCTCATTCGAGGATGATATGATTATTGCTATATTTACTATTTAGTTGCTAGATGGAGTTAGTTGGAGACATGTTCCTTCAAATCCTTATTCAGTTCAGTTAGAGACTTTCAGACTAGATGTCGGATTAGATATTCAGATCTCATTATTTTCAGTATTTATGACTTATTTTTGGCATTGTATACCTTTTTCTGACATTTTGTAATCAGACGTTTATTCAGTTTAAACCTTATGGCCTTTCATGTTCATGTTTTTGCATTTTATGATATATTATGCAGCATACAGGTACAGATATCAGTCATGGATTAACTTGTGGTCTTTTGGGGTTATGAGCACCGTATAGCTTTCGGTTCAGAAAATTGGGGTGTTACACTTGGTGGCAGTTAAAAGTAGAATATTTTTCTTCCATGAAGAAAACTTGGGGAAAATAACTTTAAACATTATTTCATCTTAGGGCTAGCTTTTAAGTACTATTCAATTTTTTTGGCATCAATAAGGTTTAGTTTTTATCAATGCAATTTCCTTGTAAGTCCTATACCTACTTGTGTTACATACTCCCTCTGTTCACTTTTACTTGACACTGTTTCATTTATCGAGGTCAACCTGCATAAACTTTAACCAACATTTTAAGGTATATTTTTTCATCAAATTAGTATGAGAAGGATTGCAATTTATAGCATTTTTTGTAGTTTCCGACCATTTAAATTTAAAATTTAAAATATTAAATTATCCATCTTAAAATATTGGTCAAAGTTCATGCAGGCTGACTTTAAAAAGAAAAATAGTGTCAAGTAAAAATGAACGGAGGGAGTATGTTCTACTTTTATCATATCATAGTTCAACTAGTATCCTTTAAGTAATACTCAATTTTTTTTTGGATTAATAAGGTTTAGTTTTTATCAATGTGATCTCCTTGTAAGTCTTATACCTACTTATGTTACATATGTTCTACTTTTATCATTGATAAATGATACATATGTAAGGACACACAAAACATGGAACAAAGTCTATTTTAACTAGTTACTAGAAAGAGAGTGAAGAAGATGACCGGATGAGGAGCATCAGTGCTCAAAGGAGGTTACTGGATATGTCAAAGAAAATGTTCTGATGTTTGTAACCTAGGAGAGGCTACTGGCTATGGTTGAGGATAGCTTTCCATCTAATTCAGTTTGGTTACCAAGGTACTGAGAAAATGTATGTTTTTTTACTTAGTTTACTGCTAGAGGGGTAATACTGATGGCAGAGAACCTCATAAGAAAGAAGGTTGTCCTTGTTAGCTGGTGTTTACAAATACAGGGTGTTTTCTTTGTAAGGAAATGGGTGAAGATTGGATCATATCCTGTTACGTTGGAAGTTAGACATAAGGTTATAATGGGATATTTTTAGGCAGTTTCACATTTCTTAGTAATGCTATGAGTTGTGAAGGAGTTGTTGTTCAACTTGAAGAGTGGAGCCATGAGGAGAAGGCACAACACATGGAATGTCACTTCTCTTGCGTTGATGTGGTCATTTGGAGAGCAAGAAGTAGGAAATTATTTGAAGGGGTAGAGATAGACTTTGATCGATTAAGGACTAGTCTCCGTTCACTTATAAATTTTTTTGGTGCACCCATGTAGTTCCTATTTATATAAAGGATCAAGTGTCTTTTGGAGAGGACCGTATGTTGTAGGTCTCCACGTTTTTTAGTCCTCTTTGGCATTGTTATTTTAATGAAAACTTTATTTGATCAAAAAAATATTTGTGACCTAGGAGTTGGTCCTGAAGGTTTATAAGATGAAGCAACCACTTTTTGATAACATTGAAACATATGGTACAAATAAGGTTAAAAATTATTGATAACTGAGGCATCTACTTAATCAACATGTGGAGACTAGAGGTAAGAAAAAACTAGTAGTGTTAAAGGCTTCTTTAAAAGAACGTTTAAGCCCTGAAACTCGGTGAAGCCTAGGTTGAGGTTACTCCTTGCTTAATTGGTGCTTAGTATAGTATTCATCAAGGTGTTAAGGTGTTTTCACCTTCACCAATAGGTTTTGCCTTTAAGGACACAACATCGTATACATAGCTTAATTATAGTTTGCCCATTCTTTTGTCCAAATAATTAATGTTTGGACCTTCACCAACAAGTAGGACATAACATCATAGACATAACTTAAATATAGTCACATTTTCTTGCATCACATTCTACTTGTTACTTTTCCTCCTTGGCACTTTTCTTCACTAAAGCCCAGGCCTTTAAATGCGCTTTGCACTTAAAGCTCCAATAGACTTGGAACATTTTTGCCTTTTACTTTTGACTACACTGAAAAACTAGGAATTCAAATTCATCTGCGAATTTCTTTTTTTCTTTTGTGTGTGTTGGGGGTGGGGTCAAAAGGACATTTTAACTTCCAAAAAATTTAACAAGTGGAAATAAAAAAAGAGGAAATTGTGAATACATTACCAAAAAAAAGTTGGAGAAGAGATCTTGCATGTCTAAAGAAGTAAAATCATACAAAAATTTATAAGAAGATCATGTGATGGGTGGTTTGTGTAGCTTGATGAAGCAGTATGAATATCAGGAGTTATCCTGTTAAGTCGCATAAGAGAGTCCTACTTTATAGTATTTGAATATTTTATGGGATATATGGGCTTTGACATGAATATTTCCGTCTTACTTTGCATGTTTATTGTGTGTCTGCGTATATAGTCTATTATCTCCTTTATACCTTGAAGACTGTACTTTATACAGAAAGGTTGAGATGGGATTCAAAAAGGTGATTCTATCAAACAAAGATTAATTAGTCCTCAGTCCTAAGCATATTGGGGTCAGATGTATAGATTCTCACTTCTCTATTTAATCTTAACTCACAGTTAAAAAAATAAGTAAGTTCAAGTCATGTTGTTTGGAGGAGTTTTCTCTTACATAACATCTTTTGTGGCTAATCTGTGTCCCTCCCTCTAAGAGAATCTTATGCCTTCATGTAATGAAATAGTAAACATGCCAAACAATACAATGATATTTGGCCTTTGCCAGGAAGGTTTGCTAGATGAAGAAAAACACTTGATGAGGAAGATGGAACCAAAATGATTTTTCACCAGAAAGTTTAATTATGATTTTATTTTGCAAGGGTTTCTTAAAAGTAATAAGTTACATGAGGTATTTCCACTTCTGCAAGAAATGGTTGAAAAGGGTTTCTCGCTTAATGTAGATACATTCCAAGTGTTGATAAATCTACCATCAGCTAAATCTACTCTACTCGATATGATCCATAGGTTAAGATCCAGAGATTGGAAATGATTGTGTTCTAAAATTTGTTAAAGGACTAGTATGCCCATAGATTGATACACCAGAAAAAGATAGGGTGGGTTAGTGGCAGGGCAAGGATTAAAGATCAGCGGTGATCCCAATTTGAATAAAAGATATTCTTTTAAATAGTATCGGCGGGAAGTTTTCTTGTAGCTGATTCAGAAAGGATAAATCACTCTTGAAAGAGAATCTCTTGGACAAAAAGCAACCGAATGAGATCGAAGACTAACCACAAAATCAGAAAGAAACAGAGTTTTATGCTGATTTTTCAATCTTTTCTACTAGGTAATCTGCTATGTTAGTGTGGTGGGGGTGGGGGGAGGGGGCTTATTCCTTTTTTGCAATGGCAACAAAAAGTTTTCTCCATAAGTAAAATTTTAAGAGTATTTTATTACTAACCATAGTCATGATTCTTTCAATCTTATAATGAATTCGATTTTCGATTTTCATTTTAGAATTATGTAATCAAGGGATAAACAGATATGTAGGATTCCCTAAAATTCTAGATTTCTTATGGAAACAGATAACGAGTAGTGAGTTGATCTGGTATATTGAAAGAAACTAAGATGAAGAATAGAATGAAATGAAAATATTGTTGGTTAAATAAAGTGCAATAATCTTAAATATTACACTAACCAATAACTAAATCCGTATGGAGTGGACAAAACTCCAGATAAAAATATAATATACTGCTTCTTTATTTTAGAATTCTCCAGATACATATATTTATACTAAAACATAAAGATAGGATGTATGCAGACAGTTGCTGCTGACTAAAACATAAAGATAAGACATATGCAGGCAGTTGCTATTGATAACTTTTATAGATAACTACTTATACATCTTATCTTATCTGAAACTAACTAAGATAGATTATCCCCACTTGCATGTCTGGATTTTTTTCTAGAATAAGTCCGAAAAGGAGAAGTTATATCAGTGCATCCCCTTGAAAAGTCTCCTTATTCTCAAGGCAAAAAAAAAGAACTACTTTGTAATGAGATCATAGTTCTCCCAACTAGCTTCTTCAAGGGGACGGTAAACCCATTGAACTAGAAATTTCAAAGAAAATGCACCAACTTATTTGATCCATTGATGTACAAGTATTTTATTGGGAGATAAGGAGAGTTCCTAGTCTTCGGTAAGAGAAAGAGGGGTTGGCAGTATAACAGCTTGCTGACCATGAGCTGGACGGAGCAAAGATACATAGAAAATTAGATGGACTTTGGAAAAAACAAGTAGCTCCAGTTTATATGCTACAGGTCTATAATTTTATATGATCTGAAAAATTAATGTGACAATTTTTTATACATGCGATTAGCCAAAGATCGTTGTTGTTGGATGAACGCGTCGAAAGACAGAATCTCCAAACTGAAAGGCCATATCTCAATAATGAGAATTAGCTTGTTGTTTTATTCGAATTTGAGCCTTTAAAAGGTTATCCTTGAGAATTTTAAACATGGCATCACGATTCAAAAGTTGTTCTTTAAGTTTAGCAATCAAGGAGAAATGGAAGGAGGATTTCAACCATAAATAATCTTGAATGGAGTAGTCTCTGTGGATGAGTGGTAACCTGTGTAGAAAGAAAATTTTTCCTATTGTAAGTACTAACTCCAGGTAAGAAGTTGCTCCATAATAAAGCATCACAAATAAGATTCCAAGCATCTATTAACCACCTCGGTCTGTCCATCAGACTGTGGATGGTAAGATATACCCATTCTTAATCTTGTTTGGCTAAGTCAAAAAAGCTCTTGCCAAAAAGCACTGAGTAAGATAGCATCCCGATCAGATAAAATTAACCGAGGAATACTGTAGAGATATATAATTTCTTTGCAAAAAGCATTACCAATAGTCTTAGCAGTATATGGGTGAGAAAGTGAGATGAAATGAGAATATTTGATTTTAGTCTACGACAACCAAAATTGTGTCATAACCACCAGATTTGGGAAGTCCTAAAATAAAATCAAGTGAGATATCTTCCCATATCTATCAGGTGTAGGAAATGGTTGCGGAAGTCCATCAGGGGCCAAAGCTTGGTATTTGGCCTATTGACAAACCATACAGTTTTGCACAAAAAGATTAATCTTGTTTTATCCTTGGCTAAAAAAAGTTGGATGAAAGGTGATTTAAGGTTTTCAAATATCCTCCATGTCCGACAAAAGGTGTATCATGAGACTCTAAGATAAGCTTTTGTCGAAGAGAAGAATGATTTGGAATAGCCAACTTTTTCTTGAAATAAAGTTTCTGATCCACTAAGTGAAAATCTGATTCTAAGGAAGGGCCTTGGAAGATTGTTTGAATGATCTCACGAGTATATGTATCTGCTTGGAAAAATCCAATGGTATAGCAATAGCAAGAGCCAATGGCCTCCTTGAAAGAGAATCAACTCCCAAATTGTCTTTCCCTACTCTGCAGACAATTGTGAAGTCAAAGAGAAGCAATTTCATCAATAATCTTTGTTGCTCATTAGTGGTAATACACTGGGAAAAGAGATTCTTGAGGCTATAATGATCTGTTCTAATATAAAAATAATGGCCCAATAGGTAATGGCCCAATGGGTAATGTTTCTATTTCTGCAAAGCGAAAATAAGAGCCAGTGATTCCCAATCATAGGTAGACTTTAAACGACTAGAAAAAAAGTCCCCTACTAAAATATCCAAGAGGATGGTCATCCTGAAGAAGAATAGCCCCTATTTTTTCTGAAGAAGCATCACATTCCACCATAAATAGTTGAGTAAAATCTGGAAGTCATAGTACCGGAACTGTTGTTAAAGCTTGCTTGAGAAGTGGGAAAGCATTTTCAGTGGAGATCGACCATTGAAAAGCATTATTCTTGGTCAGTTCAGTGAGTGGTCAAGCTATCATTCCATAACCCTTCACAAATCTACGATAATAACATGTTAACCCAAGAATTACACGTAACTCCTAGTTGGTACTAGTCACTTCATGACTGCTGGAATTTTATCCTAATCAACACCAACCTCTTATATAAAGTCACATGACCCAAAAAAATGTGAAGTTGTCCAAATAAGCATTTAGAAGTTTTGACATAGAAATCATTGTCCCTGAGAAGTTGGAGAGAAAGTTGTAAGTGATTGATATGTTGCTTAAGGGTCTGACTGTATATCAAGATTTCATCAAAGAATATGAGAATAAATTTATGTAAATGTGTTCTAAACAAATCATTCATAGCACACTATAAGGTAGAAGGGATATTAATGAGACCAAAGGGCATAGCGGTGAATTCATAATGGCCAGAGTGCATATGAAAAGTAGTTTTATGAATATCTGCAGGATTGACACGTATTTTGTAGTAACTAGAACACAAATAAATCTTTGAGAAAATAGTTGCTCCATGTGATTCATCAAGAAACTCATCAATATTAGAGATTGGATACTTATCTGGAATCGTGATTTGATTGAGACCTCTATAATCAATAAACATTCACCATGTATTATCCTTTTTCTTGACGAGAAGGACAGAGCTAGAAATTGACTGGCACTCGGCCTTATAAATCCATTCTGGAGTAATTCAAACACTTGCTTTTCAATTTTTGATTTTTAAAAGTAAGAATAGCACTAGGGATGAATGTTGGGAGGTTTTGAGGTATTAATCAAAGGGGTAGAGTGGGTGTGTTGGCGAAAAGTTGGTCGAGTATTGGTTTTTTTAAAAATTGATTTAAACTTATGAAGTAAACTTTGAATATCAACAGGTAGAGACTTACCTGAAGTATCATCCTCTTTGGAGAAATACTAGAAAGCAATTGATGCATTTGATTCATGTGGAACCCCCTGAAGCTCATATAACTTCCCATATAAATTAAAAATCAAAAACATTTCATTCCAGTTAACTTGGACTATATTTAAATATGCAAGCGACTTAATTCCAAGAACTAAATCTGCCCCCTGTAATAGCTTAACTTATTATTTTATTTTTAATGAAGGGTTAATTGGTAATTACAACCAATTATTAATATTAATTAAGGAATTAAAAGGGGATAAGCCAAAAACATCCTTCAGTTTCACGTTGCTAACGTTATAAGTAGAATACTAGGGCTATATATTGCTCTTTTTATTCTTGAAAGAGATCATTAAGAAATGTAGGAAAAAAATAGAGACTATCTAAGCAACGTTAGCAGGCATCTTTCTCCGATAGGTTATGAAGTTTATTCATAGTTCTTTGGCATATAATTCTAAAAACAGTGACAGCAAAATGACATTAATGTATATTATATTTTCTTCTTGGTAGGTAGTTGTTTGTTACTAAGTTAAGGATAGATATTGACAACTTAGGGAAAAGTAAACAAAGAAGGAAGGAGCAGGTTTATGTCATAATGCCCTGTTATTGTATTGTATATCTAATTATAAGGCATGGGCTAAATTGAGATGTCATTATTGTAATATGTTGTTGTCTGTATGTGTTGTACACTGTAAGAGAGAGCCAATAATGCTTCTTCCTGTTTGATTAAGTCAGTAATTTGACTTGGTAATTGATACAAGCATGAGGTACACAAAATTGTACAAGGAATTGTCAAAGGTTCAAACTTCAGAATTGGCAAGTGTTTGGAGCATTTTAAAGCCTTGTCAAGTAGAAGGAGGAGAAAGGAACCATTACACTCGAGAGGCGCCTCACTTGAAGGACAAAAGGGAATTCGCACACTATGATTTGACACTCAAGAGCCACCCTATTTTAGGGCTATTATTGTCTTTTAAGACTCCCTTTTTACACTCCAATCATTAAGGGTATTTTTGTCCTTGTTTGTAATAAGTATAAATAACACCTTAGCTCTTATTTTTCCTAAGTTTTGACATAATAAATTGAGTTAATTTTTAGATTGTAATATTAGTGTTAGCTTGTAGTATTCTCCTTCTCCTTAAGAGAGAGAAACCGATTAGGGTTAGCACAATTGATGGATTTCACTTGTGTTGACAAATTGATAAGAAAGGTGGGTTTTGAGGAGTGTGAATTCCCTTGGTCCACCTAAAAGGAAGGTTTGATATTCTATTGGTGAGGTATGATTGATGGTTTTATACACCATCTTTTGTTAATCACTTGGTAGAAGTAAGGGTCTTTCTATCTATCTTTATGTTTATGCAATCTTCTTCTTCATCCCCTTTCTTTGTGTTGCTTTTCACTTTGTGTGTTTGCTGGTTTTTACATTCTTAGTGTAAATTTCTTTTTCTAGTGTTCTCTTGTATTATTTGGTATCAGAGCCACGTATTAGAGTTGTTCCCATAACTCTTAAGTCTTGGATCTAAGAAAATCTTCACAAAAACAAAGTCTAGAGTCAAAAAATCCACAAAAAGAGTCAAAAATCTGAAAAATTCAAAAAGATTGTATGTTGTCTTGTTGTTTGTAGTATATCCGAATTTCACAACTAAGATCTACTAATTTTTAGTTTGTTTTGATAGTTTCTAGTGTTATATTCTTGTTCTCTAGCACTTAAAGGGTCTAGATCTAAGTTTAGAACAAGATTTGGTTGTTTTTTAGCTAGATCCACCATTGTTGTGGCTTGTTTGAAGCTTTTGAGGAGGGCCATCTTTTTTTTATCAAATTGTGTGTGGTGTTTTGTGGCTGGTTTTGTGTTGGTTGTGCTTTGTCAAAGGGAACCTAGATCTAAAAGAAAAATTAAAGTTAGGGTTCATTTGCCTAGTGGTCAAACCTTGATCAACTCTTGAATATTCATCTTATTCATCTACCATATTCAAATCTTGTTGAAGAAGAATATTCAAGTAGCTTGTTTGATCCAAAAAGGGAGAAGAAAGAGAGTGTACTAAGTGTTTGTATAAGAATATTCCCTAGCATATTCTAAGTCTTCCAAAAAGGAAGAGGGGACAAGGGGACAAACAAGTACAATTGAAAGTACACTTGAGGGGACCAATCCATTTTGAATTCATTTGAAGCTCCAAAAAAAGGTTTCAAACCTTCATTTTTACCCCCTAAAACCAAAATTCTTCTTCCCTAAAGGAGTGTTTGGCCGAAATAAGAGATTTGGAATTGAAAATTTTGAAAAGTGACGTCCAACCACAAGTTCCATATCATCACTTTATGAACAACCAAATTGAGTTCTAAATTAGATTTATAAGTTTATATTTGCTGTTTCTAGTTGCTTTTGTGTTGATTCTATCACTAATTAGCAAACTAGTAAGTACCTACAAGGTTGATAATTAGTCTTGAGTCCGTTTTGTTCGTGTCTTCATTTTTTGTGTGCTTTTCTTATTTTTAAGTCATATTAGTTTGTTGTTTCAAGTTAGTGAATCATTTTATTTGAGTCTTATCAATCAAAAATCAATTTCAGACCAAGGCATATTCACCACTCAATTCACTTACCAAGTATTCAACACTTGTGAACCAAGTTTGAGATAAGATCTGAGTGTGGGTGTGTAAGGTTATTTGAACTAATTTATTTGTTCATTTTGTAGGTTTTTGCCTTTGTTATTTTTTTGCTCTTTTTAGGTACCTGGACAATGGAAGGAACAACATCATCCACTCCGGATAGTTATAGTATTTATACTATCTCGGATCCTTTTGAAAATTTCCATCGGCACCTTGAAAGTCTACGCCAATTGATGATTGAAGCATGCTATCTAAGCCGAATCACAACTAACCAAGATACTAGTATTTTACCTAGTATCAATTCTCTTTGTGTGCAAGTTCAAGATAATATACTTCCATCGGAAGATTCAAGGAGAGTTCCTCAAGAACACATGGTTGTTGATCAAATAGAGCTCTTGGCTAAGAATTCCAACTTTGGGAAAAATGACAAAGAGGTGATACAAGGAAAAATTCTTGACAAACTCCCTTGTAATGAGAGCTTCCCAAAGAAACAAATGGGCTGCCATGATCCAAAGCTAGATGAAGGTCATACCTCATGTGAGCTAAAATTAACAATGCTATCTCCTACACTCTTATAAACTTAGAATGTCGTAATGTGGTTAGTAGTAGCCAAATGGATGTAGTTGATGATTTGCTTGGAGGAGAATCGCTTGAGTCTTCCCTTTGTGATACTCTTGGTATTGTTAGATTGCATAAAGACCAAATTCTTGATGTAAGTTCGCAAGCACTAGTTGATCCTAAAGATGACAAAATTGATTCTTTTTGTAAGAATGATTTGTGTCCATCTAGTGTTAGCACTCATGACTTGAATAAGGTTCCATTACTAAGTGACAAGAGTGCTCACACACTAGTTGACCCTTGTGAAAACCAAGGTGAGTCTACGTTGGTATGTGAGTTGCCAACAACTAGTGAGGATGTGAATGATGATCAATTTACTCACGAATGTAGCCCACTACTTGAGTTTATATATGATGTGCTTGATGAGCCTCAAGTTAGTGTTAATGTATATAATGTTGATCTTGATAATGAATATGGTCTCTTGAAAATCTTATATGGTGAGAACCTTGCTATTAATTATGTTCTTGATGATCATGTGTATGGAGAGATTGCAGATGATGAGGTGTATGTTGTTAAGGAAAGCCTACTAAGCCGTAGGTATTTATCCTTGTGTGCTAGTCTTCCCTTAAGAAAAAATGCTTTGGGTGAGTATGATACCCTAGTAGATGGAATAAGTAGCTTTGGTTTAGTCCCTTGGCCACTTTACCCATTTGATCCCGGTGTACTAGTGGGGAGGAAAAGGGATTGTTTCATCTTGTTCTTATTTTCCTTTGATGTCTGTATTATACCTATCCTTTGTAATGCTCATACTAGATGTTTCATGGTTAGAACAAAGGATTGTTGGTTATATTTTAAAAGTGTACCCCCTCGACATGATGTCTTCACACTTAATTCTTTTTTATACTACCTTTTTAGCTATGATGATAAGAATGTTAATTCTGAATTTGTATTGTGTAGAGGTAGGAAGTTTGGTGGTTAGTTTCCTTGTTTGAATGATAGTGATGTGTGGGTGAGGGACCTTAGGATCAATAGTGGAACCATATTTGATGAGGTTCTTTGTAGAGGTAATGAAATAAATATATCTTATGGTTCCTAAGCCAAAGGTAGTCTTACCTTTTGGGTATAGTAAAGTCGTTAAGACCATTGTAGTTTCCTTATCTCTTGATATTTTCCAAAACCACCTCCTTTTATGCCATTCATGCTAAGCTTCTCATTTCACAAACAAAGGACCCGTGGTTGTATTTCAAATGTGAACAACCTTGGAGTGTTGAAATATGTGATGATTTTGGGTTGTACTTTCCTCTCTTTAATGCATATCTAAGTCATGTCCTTTGTGTTTCTTATAGTAAGTGTTTCATGATTATTACAAAGGATTGTTGGCTATATTCTAAGAGTGTGTCCCCTTGGTCTGTTCATATAATTTGGCACTAATGCTAACCCTCCTACCAAGAGGATTGTGTGCTTGTTTTTCTTCTCTTTTTGATTTTGTAGGATCTGAATTTAAGGAAAAATTCCCTTCAAGATAGAGAGGATGATATAAGTATGAGGTGCACAAAATTATACAAGGCATTGTCAAAGGTTCAAACTTTGAAATTGGCAAGTGTTTGGAGCATTTTAAAACCTTGTCAAGTGGAAGGAGGAGAAGGGAACCATTACACTTGAGAGGCGCCTCACTTGAAGGACAAAATAGACTTTGCACACTATGATTTGACACTCAAGAGGCGCCCTATTTTAGGGCTATTGTTGTCTTTTAAGACTCCCTTTTTACACTCCAAAGAAGCACCCTTCATTAAGGGTATTTTTGTCCTTGTTCGTGATAAGTATAAATAGAACCTTAGCTCTTATTTTTCCTAAGTTTTAACATAATGAATTGAGTGAATATTTAGATTGTAATATTAGTGTTAGCTTGTATTATTCTCCTTATCCTTAAGAGAGAGAAATTGAATTGGGGTTAGCACAAATGATGGATTTCACTTGTGTTGACAAATTGGCAAGAAAGGTGGGTTTTGAGGAGTGTGAATTCCCTTGGTCCACCTAAGAGAATGGTTTGAGCTTCTATTGGTAAGATGTGATTGATGGTTTTATACACCATATTTTGTTAATCACTTGGTAGAAGTAAGGGTCTTTCTATCTATCTTTATGTTTATGCAATCTTCTTCTTCATCCCCTTTCTTTGTGTTGTTTTTCACTTTGTGTGTTTGCTGGTTTTTACATTCTTAGTTTCAATTTCTTTTTTCCTGGTGTTTTCTTGTATCAGTAATGACTTAGAAATAATAAGATTGCAGTGTTGGTTTCATTAGCATGAGAAAACATTAATTCTTAACATTGGGAGCAACTGGCAGTAAGAAAAAACTGAAGCATTGTTTGGAAATTTTCTTTTCCTTATTATTGGTATCATGTTTGGACAGTTGTATTAGGATATTATCATTGTTAATTCAATATAACAGTGTGAGATATTAAGGTTTAGCTCTAAGTTTAAAAGTTGGGGCTATTGAGACAATCCCGAAATAGCATAATTAATATTGTTATTTAATCCAGGTGGGAATACACTGGGTTTGTTGTTGTTGTTGTTGTAATATTGTTATTTAATATTTTATTTAGATTGATCCCATTGATCATTGTTTGGTTGATGTCCTACACATTGTAAAGTTGGGAAATTTTTCATTAGCGAGGTAAGTGAGACTTTAAGTTTTGATGCTTGCTTTTCAAATCTGATTTTTTTAAAAAAATATGTTTTTTTGCCTAGTCCATGTGTTGGGACAGGCATGAACTTGGTAAAATCAGTGGTATTTGACTAGTTGTGGATATATAATTTGTGAGGTGTATGGAGAATTACTTAGTGGTAATATATGAGATGATGTTGGGGCGTTGAACATATTTCTTTGTTGTCGTTATAGTCTCTAGGGGAATACATAGCTGTCGTAATATGTTAGGGGCATTACTTATGTTGTCGTAATATGTTAGGGGCTTGTACATGCTACCGCAGTAGACTTTTGAGGCATTATATATGTTGCCATGGACTTTTCAGGGTGCTAGGCCGATCACCTTCATTGCCGTTTATGATAAGCTGTGAGAGTTGATTGAGTTGAGATATAGAGTGATATTTTTGAACTTCCTTTTGGATCTTATTGACATTACCTTATGAGAGACATTATGTACATATTTTTTTGTATATTTTGTTGTGCCTTGTATTTTTTAACACTTGTTACAAGGTATTAAAGTAGTGGGTCGAGAATCTTTACTGGGTTAGATTTATATAGCTCGGTCTTTACTTGCATACCTGCAGATACGGTTGCGAAGAGAAAGACTTGTGGCTGACGGTCTTTTCGTGTGGATGTTATTGCTAAAGTAAGCCTTTGCATTATTTGTGGAGGCTGTCATCTAGCTTTAGTTATTTTTAGATTATAATTCTTTTTTTTGGGTTTGCATGCCCAAAAGTTGAACTCATGTAACTCTGTTTAGATGATCCATGGTCTTGGTGTGGGATTTGAGGCTGAAGAGTTATTATCTAAGTATTGTTGTTTTCATAAATCGTATTATAATAACTGGTGGATAATTACTTTGTATTTAATAACTATTTCACACACTTGAAGTTGTACATGTCTTTATCTCCATGTTTGTAGATATTGTGAATGTATAGAAAATTGGTTCTCCCGGCAAGTAATGTTAACGGGAGCCAGTCATACCTAAGGGTTATTTTGGGATGTGAAAAAGTTGGTATCAAAGTGTACGTTTTAGTCCCAGGTCATGGACCAGTGTTTAGTAGATTCTTATTCATGGGTATGTACGCGTCCATACTTATGAACTTGAGGCTACAGAACATATAAGAAGCTTTCTCTTTTATTCATTATTCGTGTGTTGAGTTGAATTAAGTCTAACCTTTAAATATTGTTTTGCAGATGGTTAAATGACGTGGTTCTTCTTTCGCTAGTCGATCTAATGCATCTATTGGGCGTGGTGATGGACAGGATTCTACCCTTAGAGGTAGAGTTGGGTCTCATCCAACTAGGCCTCAAACTAGGACGCAGGCCGGTGCTCAACCTGGAGTTGGGAATGGGAGACAGCCCCAAGTTGTGGCTTCTGAGCAAACGCAGGACCAGTTTAATCGAGAAACTCCAGCTGTAGTACCAATTGTTGCACCTACTGTTGCATTGCCTGCAGATATAGTGGTAAGAATATTGAATGCACCTGAGGCATTGGTGCCTAATCAGGATCGAACTCCATCTCCTCAAGCTACAACTTTGCAGACGCAAGCATAATTTCAGTTGAATTTTACAACTTCTCAGAAACTTCAACCAGTTAATCAGTCGGTTACAGCTGTAGGGCAACCCAAGGATCTTATGAATTTCATAGATCTTAAGCCTCCAGAGTTTGATGCTACGCCATCTTCTATTGAGCCTCAAAAATTTGTACATCATTGTGAGAAAATACTGACTACTTTGGGATTGAAGGAGACTCTTGGTGTAGAATTTACTACTTTTCTATTCTCACGGTCTCCCAAGGCGTGGTGGACTTCCGTTTTGAGGGGTAGACAAGCAAGGCTACCACCGATCACTTAGTCAGAGTTTTTAGTTATGTTTATGGACAAATTTATTCCATTGATCAAACAAAATGACATGAGATGCTATTTTAATAATTTGTGACAGTGATCTATGACGGTCACTGAGTATGAAGCTAAGTTCACTGAGTTGTCCAGGTATGTTCCATCTTTGGTTACAGATCAGAGGGAGAAATTAAGACGATTTATAGATGGACTAAAGGATCATTATCGTGGTCCATTGATATGGGATGTATGTAATGGATCTTATGCTGAGGTGGCTAACACTGCTCTCCGTTCTTAATCTTATTATGAGATGGAAAGGATTAATTGAGAAAAAAGGGCGGTAACTCAGGTGGGTTAGTGATGCTCCGTCTGGGAGAAAAAGTGGTTTTCATTATGGTCAGTCTAGGTCTATGCAGTCAGAGTTGGTAGGTCAATCTTCAAAGAATAGTTATCCAGTGAGACAGGGTCAGCAGCAGATGCAATGAAAGAGTAGCGATTCTTTTCAGTCTAGACAATATCCAAAATATTCTAATTATGGAAGAGTTGGTGGTCCTTGTTATACTTGTGATGAAAGAAGGCATATTTCTAAGTTTTGTCCTAAGGGAAATTCTGATTCAAGTCAAACTACTGCTCAGGTACAGAGAGATATTGTAGGTGGTCACACTCAGCCAGCTAGGATCGCTCCACAGTGTGCTCGTGGATAAGGACGATAGGGTTCTCAGGGTTCTCAAAAAGAGGGTGAACCACCGAGATTCTTTTCTATGGCTAGACAAGACATAGAGGTATTTAATACAGTAGTCATAGGTAGTATCACTGTATATTCTCATGAGGCATATTCTCTTATTGATCCTAGTTCTACATACTCGTATGTGTCTCTATTTTTTGCTTTATTCTTAGAAAGAAGGATGGAGACCTTATCAGTGGATAGAGTTTATAGAGATTATGTGATATCCATTTAGGGTAGGGCCACCATAGTTGATCTACTTGTTTTGCCAATGACGAATTTTGATGTTATTATGGGTATGGATTGGTTGGTGTCATGTTATGTTTTGGTTGATTGTTATGCTAATCTTATACATTTTGATATTCTTGGAGAACCACTCTTAGTGTGGAAAGGTATAACTCCTGTGACTCAAGAAAAGATAATATCTTATGTAAAAGCCCATCGAATAATTAACCATAGTTGTTTGGATTTTGTTGGTACCGTTCATGACACTCGAGCAGAGAAAGTTTCTATTAACAATGTTCCTATTGTTCGGGAGTTTATTGATGTGTTTCCAGATGATTTGCTCGGGCTACCTCCGATAAGAAAAATTAAGCTCAACATTAATTTAGTGCCAGGGACTCAACCTATCTCTATTCCACCTTACCGTTTGGCTCCAACTGAGTTGAAGGAATTGAAGGTTCAACTCCAAGAGTTACTAGATAAGGGATTCATCAGTCCTAGTGTGTCACCTTGGGGTGCACCTATGTTATTTGTAAAAAAAAAAAGATGGTAGGATGAGAATGTGCATTGACTATAGGCAGTTAAATAAGGTAACAATTAGGAATAAGTATACTTTGCCCTGAATTGATAATCTATTCGATCAGTTACAGGGTGCTACTCACTTTTCTAAATTGACTTGAGATCAGGTTATCATCAGCTACGAGTCAAGGTTGAAGATATCACTAAGACAACTTTCGAACCAGTATGGGCATTTTAAATTTTTAGTGATGTCTTTTGGACTAACGAATGAACCTACAACATTTATGGACCTCATGAATAGGGTATTCAAGCCGTACTTAAACCATTTTGTTATTGTGTTCATTGATGACATTTTGGTTTAATCTCGAAGTGAGGCAAAACATGGACAACATTTAAGAGTTGTGTTGTAGACACTTATAGAACAAAAGCTTTATGCCAAATTCTCAAAGTGTGAGTTTTGGTTAGGCATGGTTTCCTTTTGGGGGCATATGGTTTCAAGAGATGGGATTCATATTAATCCAAATAAGATTGAAGCAGTTCGATATTGGCCTCGACCTAGTACTGTTACACAGATACGTAGATTCTTGGGTCTAGCTAATTATTATAGGAGGTTTATAGAAGACTTCTCGAAGATAGCCGCTCCATTGAACCGCTAGATTCAGAAAAATATGGTTTTTTTATGGTCAGATGAATGTGAAGAAAGTTTTTACAAATTAAAGACAACATTGATTTTAGCTTTGATTTTGACTTTACCTACGACAGAGGGTGGTTTCACTATTTATTGTGATGCATCTCGAATTGGATTAGTTTGTGTTTTAATGCAGAATGGTAAAGTGGTGGCTTATGAATCTCGACAGATAAAGTTCCATGAGAAGAATTGTCTGACTCACGACTTGGAATTGGTCGCGATTGTATTTACACCCAAGATCTGGAGTCATTATCTTAATAGGGAGCCGTGTGAAATCTATACTGATCACAAGAGTCTGCAATACTTATTCAAGCAAAGAGATCTGAATCTAAGACAACGATAGTATTTAGGGTTACTTAAAGATTGTGATCTTACTATCTTGTATCATCCTAGGAAGGTGAATGTGGTAGAAGACGCTTTGAATAGGAAGTCTTGGGTAGCTTGACCCGATTTACTGCCGAAAGATGACCTATGGTTATTGATATTCAGTCTTTAGCTAATTATGGAGTTTGAATTGATCACACGGTGCCTGGTAAGTTACCTGCAGTTATGGTGGTTCAGTCATCCTTCGTTGGGCAAGTTAAGACTTGTCAATTTGATGATCCCTACCTTGTTGTGATTCTAGATCGAGTGCAGAATGATGGTGTTAAGTTTTTCACTATTGATGGTAAAGGTGTGCTACATCATCATGGAAGATTGTGTTTTCCCATTGTGGGTGACGTGAGACAACTAATTCTTGATGAGGCTTATAATTTGCGATACTCTATCCACCCTGGTCCTATGAAAATAAATCAAACTTGCACATATTGTACTGGTGGAAAGGTATAAAAGTTGATATTTTGAAACATGTGACTAGTTCTTTAAATTGTCAGCAGGTTAAATATGAACATCAAAAACCTGGTGGAGTGATATAAAAATTGATTATTTTAGAGTGGAAGTGGTAAAGGATTACTATGGATTTCATTATCGAGTTGCCAAATACCTTAAGGAAGCACGACTTAGTTTGGGTGATAGTTGATAGACTTACAAAATCTGCCCATTTTATACCAGTTCGACTGACTTATACCGTAAAATAGTTAGCAAAAATTTACCTATGGGAGATAGTTCGACTTTATGGTGTTCCTATTTCAATCATATCTGATTGAGGTGCACAGTTCACTGTTGATTTTTGGAAATCTTTTCAGAAGGTATTAGTTTCGCAGGTTGAGTTGAGTACATCATTTCATCCGCAGATCGATGGGCAGTCTGTGTGAGTTATTTAGATCTTAAAGGACATGCTTAGAGCTTGTGCAATTGATTTTGGTGGCCATTGGGATAACCATTTGCCTTTGGCAGAGTTTGCTTATAATAATAGCTACCAGTCGAGCATTCAAATGGCACCATATGAGGCTCAATATGGTCGCAATTGTCGTTCACCAGTTGGCTGGTTTGAGCTCAACGAAGTACAATTATTAGGTACTAATTTAGTTCAACATATATTGGAGAAGGTTATGGTGATTCGAGACCGACTTAAGCTGTTACAAAGTAGGAAGAAGTCCTATGCAGATAAGAGAGTCCGTGATTTGGAGTTTGCAAAAGGAGACAAAGGCTTTTTAAAAAGTTTTTCCTATGAAAGAAGTTATGAGATTTTGCTGGAAAGGTAAGTTGAGTCCTAGATACCTTGGTCCTTAGGAGATCTTGGACCGATTTGGATTGGTGGCATATAGGCTAGATTCACCTCTGATATTGTATGCGGTACATTCTGTGTTTCATGTGTCTATGCATATATGGTATGTTCATGATGATAGCCATAAGATCTATCCAGAGGATGTAGATCTTGATGAGAATCTGACTTATGAGGAAAGACCGATAGTTATTCTTGATAGGAAATTGCGACAGTTGAGATAATTAAAGATAGCTTCAGTCAAGATGTTGTGGCATAATCATCCAACCGAGGAGGCTACTTGGAAGTCCGGAGAGATGCGAATTCAATATCCTCACTTATTTGACACTTTAGGTATGATTCTACACCCGTTGAAGACGAACGTTACTTTAAGTAGAGGAGAATGTAATAGACCAACTTATTATTTTATTTTTAATAAAGGGTTAATTGGTAATAATAACCAATTATTAATATTAATTAAGAAATTTAAAGGGGACAAGCCAAAAGCCTCCTTCATTGCTAACATTACAAGTAGAATAATTGGGTAATATATTGCTCTCTTTAATCTTGGAAGAGATCAGCAAACAACGTACTCAAAGCAATGTAGGAAAAAACAACAATAGAGACTATCTAAACAACGTTAGCAAGTATCTTTCACCGATAAGGTATGAAGTTTGTTTAGAGTTCTTTAGCATAGAATTTTGAAAACAGTGACAGCAAAATGACACTAATGCATATTTGATTTTCTTCTTGGTGGGTAGTTATTTGCTACTAAGTTATGGATAGTATTGACTACTTAGGGGAAAAGTAAACAAAGAAGGAAGAAGCAGGTTTATGTCATAATGCCCTGTCATTGTATTGTACGTATAATTATAAGGCATGGGCTAAATTGAGATATCATCACTGTAATATATTGTTGTCTGTATGTGTTGTACACTGTAAGAAAGAGACAATAATGCTTCTTCCTATTTGATTGAGTCAGTAATTTGACTTGGTAATGACTTAGAAATAATAAGATTGCAGTGTTGGTTTCATTAGAATGAGAAAACATTAATTCTCAACATTGGGAGCAACTGGCAGCAGGAAAAAACTGAAGCATTGTTTGGAAATTTTCTTTTCCTTATTGTTGGTATCATGTTTGGACAATTTTATTGGGATATTATTATTGTTAATTCAATATAACAGTGTGAGATATTAAGGTTTAGCTCTAAGTTTAAAAGTTGGGGATATTGAGACTTAATCTCGAAATAGCATAATTAATATTGTTATTTAATATTTTATTTAGATTGATACCATTGATTGTTGTTTGGTTGATGTCCTACACATTGCAAAGTTGGGAAATTTTTCATTAGCGAGGTAAGTGAGACTTTAAGTTTTGATGCTTGCTTTTCAAATTTGATTTATAAAAAAAACTATATTTTTCTGCCTAGTCCATGTGTTGGAACAAGTGTGGACTTGGTAGAATTAGTGGTATTTTACTAGCTGTGGATATGTAATTTGAGAGGTGTATGAAGAATTACTTAGTGGTAATATATGATATGACGTTGGGGCATTGAACATATTTTTTTCACTGTCTTATAGTGTCTCTAGGGACATACATAGTTGTTGTAATATGTTAGGGGCATTACTTATGCTGTCGTAATATGTTAGAGTCTTGTACATGCTGCCGTAGTAGACTTTTGGGGCATTATATATGCTGCTATGGACTTATCGGGGTGCTAGGCCGATCACCTTCACTACCGTTTATGACAAGCCATAAGAGTTGATTGAGTTGAGATATAGAGTGACATTTGTAAACTTCCTTTTAGATTTTATTGACATTACCTTATGAGTGACATTATGTACATATTATTTGTATATTTTGTTGTGTCTTGTATTTTCTAACACATGTTAAAGGGGTATTAAAGTAGAGGGTCGAGGATCTTACTGGGTTATATTATATAGCTCACTCCTTTTTTGCATACCTACAGATATAGTTATGGAGAGAGAGACTTGTAGTTGATAATCTTTACGTGTGGATTTTGTTGCTAAGGTGAGCCTTCGCATTGTTCTTGGAGGCTGTCATCCATCTTTAGTTATTTTTAGATTATAATTCTTTTTGTTGGGTTTGCATGCCCAAAAGTTGAACTCATGTAACTCTGTTTAGATGCTCCATGGTCTTGGTGTGGGATTTGAGGCTACAGAGTTATTATCTAAGTACTGTTCTTTTCATAAATCATATTATGATAACTGGGTGAATAATTACTTTGCGTTTAATAACTATTTTACGAACTTTAATTTGTACATGTCTTTATCTCAGTGTTTGTAGATATTATGAATATATAGAAAATTGGTTCTCCCGGCAAGTGATGTTAACGGGAACCAGTCACACCTAGAGGTTATTTTGGGACGTGACACCCTCCAACAGAGAAAGGATAGAAATCTTGGTCAATAGTTAATCCAGGCTATTTCACAACCAGATTCTGGCATAGACGGCTGCAACATATGATTTCCCCATTGACGATCTAGACTCTAAAATAGGGCACAATGTGAACCAGCAACTGTAATTCTTCAACAATTATCTTAGAGATAAAATTGTGGAATGATCCACTATCAACTAAAATCAACACCTTGCGTCCATTTAAAGCCCATTAAAGTTTTATTGTTATGCCTTTCGTGTTATCTAGAAAAACGTGGAATGAAATTTTAGCAAGGTCATTTGTACTTGCATCCCCATCAATAACGTCACTTAGAATTTGTTCCACTAATTCACCCTTTAATGTTGTCGTTTGTCTCCAAAAGAGTGAGATGTTGTCTTGCAACGGTGGCCTGGTGTAAATTTCTCATTACCCCTAAAACAAAGTCCTTTGGCTATGCGATTTTGTTTCTCATCCTAAGCACGGTTCTGAGAAGGACAAGGAGATATTTGTGCAGAATTTGGATTTGTTCGTGATACAAGTCGGTTACCTACTAATTGGTGGATAACTTCACGTGCAGAACCCATTTGGGTTATGTTGGATCGTGACTTATTTGGCCATTGAGAACCTTTATTCCCATGATTGGAACCCAATGTTTGCTCAAATTCCACTAAAAGGCTCATAGATTTATACATTATTCTGGGCTTGTGAATTCTCTCATCTACTGTGAGTTCTTCTTTAAGTCCAATAAGGAACACAACCAAACGACAATGTTCTGGCCAATTCTTGACTCGGGCAGATCGTTTAGCAATTCCTTGTGATATTCTTGTACTGTGCTCAATTGTCAAATGTTGCATAAATGTTCATCTGGATTCTGAAATTCTGCAGGACCATAGTTCTCTTGTAAAGCTTTAACAATGTCCTCCCAATACAATAGTGTATGCTTACTGTTAATCCACACAACTAGATCAAGCATATCACTTTTTAGATACATGGATGCAATAGCTACCTTTAAATCATCATGAGTTTGATAGTATCGAAATATTTTTCAGCCTTTAAAATCCAGCCACGAGGATCTCCTTCTTCAAATCAAGGAAATTCTATTTTTATGTGTGGCAAATGGGATGGATTCTTTAACCACCAAGGCATATCATGATTTATCAATATCATCATCCCAAGAAGATTTTCTAGTGTCACGAGGACCTCTATTATATCCTAAACTCTTTCCTTTAGAGGATGTGACAAAATTAACATCAGTTTGAGTACCACTAGTTTGATGACCCTTCACTAATGCAGCTAATGCTTCCAAACGTGATGTTATAAATGTTAATTGCTGGACAATTTAACTATTAGAAGGCATACTTGGATGGTTTGCGATCAGTCGTGATGGTGGTTTGTAAGAAGATCGAGTGGATATCATTCTAGCTCTTGCTGTTCCAATACCAAATAATAGAAACTAAGATGAAGAAAAGAATAAAATAAAATTGAATGGTTTGTGACCGGTTGTGATGGTGGTTCGTTAGAAGATCGTGTGTATACCATTTTGGATCTTGATGCTCCGATACCAAAATGATAGAAACTAAGATAAAGAAGAGAATAAAATGAAAATATTGTTGGTTAAATAAAGTGCAAGAATCTTAAACACTACATTAACCAATAATTAATTCTGTATGGAGTGGACAAAACTTCAGATACAAATATAATAATATTGTTGTTCTATTTTAGTATTCTCCGGATACATATATTTCTACTAAAACATAAAGACAGGATTTATGCAAACGGTTGCTACTGACTGAACCATAAAGATAGGATATAGGCAGACGGTTGTTGTTGTAGATAACTGTTGATAACTTCAATAGATAACTACTTATATATCTTATCTTATCCAAAACTAACTAAGACAGATTATCTCCACTTTCTTGTCTGAATTTTCTTCTAGAATAAATCCGTAAAGGAGCAGTCATATCATAATATATGAATGGTAGTCCTAAACGATGAATACTATCTAATTTTTGTGAAAAAATACATGGTAGTTGTTTCATATTATAAGCATACATATATTATCAGAATTAACTAACAGTACTATATACCCTGTCTCGTAGAGATTAAGACAAAAGAGATACCATTGGAAAGGATGGTTTCAATGTTTACTATATGCAATCCTTTGCATAGACCTGGCAGACGGATGCTACTCCATTTTATTTTCCCAATGAGGCTGAACTAAATTTTTTGCCATCCCAAGTGATAATTCTACATTAATTTATCAAATTCATAAATATACTTGATTTTCATAAAGATAATAATGACAATTGCCTTAAAAACAATACATTTTTTCTTGAAATGGTAATATCTATATCTATATCTATATTTATATCTATATCTATATCTATATCTATATCTATATCTATATCTATGTCTATGTCTATGTCTATGTCTATATCTATATCTATATCTATATCTATATCTATATCTATATCTATATCTATATCTATATCTATAATCTATAATCTATGATCTATAATCTATATCTATCTATAATCTATAATATATTAAAAGTGTGAAGGGCCTGAGAAATGTTGTTTGAACTTTTTGCCCTTCATTAAAAGATTCCGCTTTAGACAAAATCATCTTTTCAACTTTTTTTGATTATTTTAGTAATATAAAATATTGACTATATTAAAAAAAAAAAAAACTTTCCTCACAAAATAGAATTTCTTTTCCACTATCTAAAAAAACTAATCATTCTTGACTAAAAGAGAACAACCCAAAAACCCTAAATAAAATATCCAGAAACAAAAAAAAATTCCTTTTACGTGAAACCAAAGAAAATTAAAAGAAGAAATTTCCTTCTCCTATCAAAAGTCAATAACTATCAAACATCTAATTTTGATAGAAGGAAGAAGTTGTTGCTTTGTGAGAAAGTATAATGAATTAATATAAAAATTTTCCTTATTTGAAATAACACAATTAATGCATGTACATATTAATTTGAGTATCTAAATATGATTTACATCAAAATTGAATTTCCTCTTACGATCTAAACTGCTTCATAGCTCTTTTCTTTGAGTATTTTGATATTCAATGTCTCTCATTATGTATCAAGATACATGAGAATGAGAGACTGAAATCTCATTGGCGTAACATGACAATATGTTGCTGAATTTGGGTTAAAGCTGTACACAAAATTGGATGCTTAATCTATTAAAACTCCTGTTCCTCTTGTCAAACAAGAATAGTTATAGTAATCCTCTTTTTGCACTGTCATTTAATTTTGCTGCGTAAAATATTAATGAAGTGCGTGTTTATCTTCATACCGTACTAGGTATAGTTATGATATTCATTGATATTAAGTGAATGTATTGTTTCTGAAAATAGTATTTAATGAATGTATAAATTCACATAAATGCATGAGACCAAAAACTAGCATTATTCTTTTCTCTTTGTGTTAAAAGTTAGTTTTTTCCTTCCACATTTGCAATAGGAAGTTCCCTTCTCCCATTTAAGTTGGCAACAAGGTCCTAGAAAGAGAATATGAATTTGTTGTAACTTTAGACCGTGTGCCACTGGTCTATAATTATAAAGTGTCTTATTAGCCTTTTTGGTGTATTTTCAGAAAGCTTGTTATATCCGTTCACAAGCGGTGTCTGAAGATTCAGCGTCGCTTAATTTAGGTAAGTATACTTCTGTATTTTTGGTAGATTAGTGTATTATTTACAACACTTTGATATTCCTTTACAACAAGAGCATGAAAACATAAGAATTGATACGCAATATATATATATATATATATATATGAAAAAAAACAAGTTTAGTTATAGAATTTTCTACCAATCTTGACACCATCTATGATTCGAGAGATAAATTTATTTGTGATTTGATATAAATTTTCTAAAATTATAGTAAGTTCTTGATCTTTACAATCTTGATAGTATCTATGATTAAAGAGATAAATTTGTTTGTGATTTGAGGTAAGTTATCTATATTTTTAGTATATAGTTGAAATTCATAATAAATAAATGATTGTGTATTTTTGATAGACAACTGCTAATTGCAAAGTTCTTTTGTCAAATCTTGATATATCTTATGACTAAAGAACAAATTTGCTTGTGATTTGAGATAAGTTTACTAATTTTTAATATGTTAAATTTTACTTGTGATTTGAGGTAAATTTTCTAAATGTTTAGTATGTTCTTGAAATTTACAATAATAAATTATTATCTATTCTTCATAGACAATTTCTATTGATGTCTTTCAAATAGATTTGTACTTCAACTTTATAATGTAAATCGATTAAACTCAATAATATTAGTTTTGTTGTGCATTAAAATTTTTAACTCAAAGTTCTAAATCATATTTAGGTGTGTGCACATATTGACGGTAGAATTGATAAGGAATTTCTACAACATTACAGAAAACTTAGCTTTAGAAAGGAGAAAAATGAAAGGACGTTTTGGGATAACCTTATGACTTTATCTTTTAGATGTTTTTTTTTCTTTTAATGTTTAATTGTAACTCAACTTTCATTATATTTTTTCACCTAAAATTTTAGACTTCTAACTAATTAATATATATTTTTAGTCACGTGAGAAGAGTGTATGATGTTCATGAAGAAATTATTGGAGGAGGAGGAAGTTTGGAGACTAAAATTGTTGAAAGGATAACAAGGAATTGAAGATCTTTTTTAATGTTAAGGTATGCGTTCAAAGTATCTAATGAAAGTTTTAATCTTAGTCATTCAAATTTTAATTATTATATTTATTTATTTTTTGGATAGATATTTTCTAGAGGAGAAAAAGTTGTTAAACTAATTTTTTTTTACATCTGGATCTTTTATTTTTAAAAATTTGTTAAGATATATTAATAGAGTATTTGATGAAGGTCTTAATTTTAATTATTCATATTTTTAAGACATAGCATTTCAACAAACATAATATAGACCAGTCTAAAAAATATAAAGAACTAAAACAAATATTATCTGAGAAACGAAGAGAATTAAAAATAAGAAAAGAAAGACTACAATATAACATAATTGTTGGAGTATGTCAAAAATCAATAAAAGCACAAAAAGAAGAAATATCATATTTAGAATCACAAATAGATAATCTAGAATACATATATCAACATGATCTATACACTATCAAGTAGATAAAATGAACAAAGAAGAATTTATA
>NC_061112.1:18976367-18987485 GCF_002878395.1 Capsicum annuum | reverse complement strand
TATATGTATTCTAGATTATCTATTTGTGATTCTAAATATGATATTTAGAATCACAAATAGATAATCTAGAATACATATATCAACATGATCTATACACTATCAAGTAGATAAAATGAACAAAGAAGAATTTATAATAGATGAAAAAACATATGAAAATCACGAAGGATTAAAAATAAGAATAGTATTTTCTAATTTAGGAAGAAGATATAAGAAAATAGGTGAACATTAATATTTAATGTTAGAAAAAGAAGAATTAAAAGTAGAAGATAAATTAACAGTCATGGTAAGAATAACAAAAGAAAATGAAGAAATACACAGAAAAAAAGAAATAGAAAAAATAAAACAATAGACTACAGAAGAAATACGAAAAATAGAAGAAACTAAAAATAATAGGATTGCTGAATTAGAAAAAGAACTACAAATACTAAAAGATCTATATGAAAAAAAGACAGAAAGAAAAAGATAAAGAACAAAAATTATTAATTGAGATAAATCAATTTAAAGAAAAATTAGAAAATAAAGAATTAAAAACTAATGAAATAGAAATAAATACAATAGATGCTGAAGAAACAGATAATTATGATTTGGAAGATATTGAAACATATACAGAAATCTTAACAAATATAGAAAAACTAGAAATAAATGAAAAACAAGAAGTAATTAATAAAGAAAATTTAGAAAATACAAACACGGGAATAAACACTCTTGATAAAAAGGAGGATGAAAAAATAATACCTAGTATATCAGAAATAAGAAAACCTACATATTATTATAAAGATAAGTTTAAAAAATATAACCTAAAGGATGAATATAACAAATGGACACCAAAACAAATAATCAATAAAAATTATAACTTCTTAGACTTAGACTGTGTAATAGATGTAGATAAAAAGATACAATTATGGATAGGATATATAACAAAACAGTTATTAGACAATGGTATAAATGCAACAGATACACTAGAATATATAGAAAGAACACTAATAGGAACAACAAAATTATGATTTTTAAATTTAACTGAAGAAAGTAAAAAGGTATTAAGGGCTGATAAAAAAAATCGGAAAGAGCAACAGTAATTAAACTAACACCTATAGACATATTGAAAAATATGAAATAGCTATAAAAGATGAATTTAGCAGTATGGCAACAGAAGAAGAAGAACAACAACAACAACAACAACAACAAAACAAAGAAAAAGATACAAATAGGAATTTAATGTTAAATTTAGCAATATGTAATATGTGTTATATAGATGAACATACGTGTGCATTTAAAGAATACTACTATAAGGGAACATATAATACAGAAGAAAGTAAAGAAGTAAGAAGATTATATTTTAGTAAATTACCTGAACCAGTTAGCTCAAACATAATAAAGAGTTGGGATGAAGCAAAAATAGTAGATACCCTAGGACCAAGAATAAAATTTCTACAACAATGGTATAGGAATATATGTAAAAAATACAAAGAAGAAATAAAAATGAAAAACTGTTAATAAGGAATTTAGCATGTTGCAAGGATAAACACCCCAATTTGGATGTAAAGAAAAATATTATAAGAAAAGAAAAAGACATAGGAAATATAAGAAGTACAGAAAGTCAAAATATAAGTATAAGAAACCAAGAAAAAAATATTATGTAAAAAATTATAAATATAAAAGACCATATAGAAAAAAGAAATCTATAAAAGAATGTACTTGTTATAATTGTGAAAAACTAGGACATTTAGTTAGGGATTGTCAAATGCCTAAAGACTCAAAAAATAAACAAATATCAGAAATAAAGATAGAAAATGCAGAATATATGCAAATAGATTATATAGATTACGAGTTAGAAAGTGACGATAGTATATATGAAATTTCCGAAAATGAAACATATAATGAAATAGATAGTAAATCAAATGAATCAAATGACTGAAGAAGATATAAAAATAATAGCAAAGGAAGAATATTTAAATGAAGAAGAAACAGATCAGAAAATAATATTTGATAATAATATATTTTACGAAGTAAAAGGAAACATACTCCAACAATTATGTTATGTTTTAGTCTTTCTTTTCTTATTTTTAATTCTCTTCGTTTCTTAGATAATATTTGTTATAGTTCTTTATATTTTTGGGATTGGTCTATATTATTCATTGGTATTTATAATATTGGTGAATTTCTAAATTTATTTCTATCATAATATGCATTCCTTAAATAAATACATACCACTTCTCGTTTTTTTTAAATAACATAGCTTGATACCAATTGTAGGGGGTGCGATGAACGTGGTTTTTTAAGGTATACTATATTTTCCATATTTCTTGTTTTTACGTAGTCAAGTAGATTCTTTTTCATAAGTGTTTCTATTAATCTTATTTGCTCCATATCTTGTCTCCAATATTCTAAGTATTCGTAGTTTATCATTTTATCCTATGGTAGTTGTAATTTTACAAATTTCTGTGTCATAACTTATTCTAATCGTACTATATTTGATATGTAATTCTATGTTATCTATGTGATCCATTAATATTTGTTGTTTATGTATAGTATCTTTTTCTAAGGTTAATTTTATTCTAAGTAATCTTTCTTCTAATTGTCTTTTTTTCTCTTTTAAGCTGATTCCTGTAATTAATTTCTTCATATAGCCAACTTTGTTTTTCTCTAACTCTTCTAATATATTTTAATATTTTTAATTTGTATAATATCTGTCTGAATAATAATTATCTAGGTATGAATAGTAGCTATTGTCATTTAAGTGTATTTGTTCTAATGCATCTTCTGTCCAATTTTCTAATTCTTCATCTTCAATATTAAATACCTTTTTCCATATAATTTTCTTTATATCTACTATCTCTATATCCTTAAGTATATATAAAACAAGTATCTTAAATTTATCTATCATTTCATCAGGTAAATAATTATTCATTTTTCATATGATGCTATTTTTCAAAATATTCCTCCCAATCATAATCATAACAAAATATGATCATCTTAGATTACTATATACTATATTATTCTTAAATAACATATTCTTCGTTCACTTTTAGCATGGTAGTCTGGATACTTTTTCTCCAAACAGTGCCTCTACTCTGGCTACTCTCCTATCACGACTTCTTTGCCTCACCGATTTCACCTTTAGGATGGCATAGTTCTAGGAATTTTTCTCCTTTTCCACTTTGCTACTAAACTTCTTAACATGCTATTCTTTGAATAATTCTACTATAAAGTAACTAACATAAGCTTATTTTATTATACTTATGATTGTCAGAAATTTATGAATTTAGCTATTCATAATTATAAATGAAAATACTTGTTCTGGTAGATTTGATAAATTTGTATTTTGCTCATCCATATCTTAGTGTAAAACTGAATATCTTTATTGATAATATGAGAGAAAATTTTATCGTATACAAGAAGACTTGCTTTCCGTGTAGAAAGTCTTGCCTTATCTTGGCAAATGCCTTGCCTTTTTATAATCTAGAAAACACGTAAATTATTTTACACTATTCCTACTTTATACTATTCCTACTTTACACTTGTACAAATCTTTACAAAGAGTAGAAAATCTCTTTACAAAAGTCAAAGTAGCTTTATGAAAGAAAAGACTTAAAACAACTTTACATTAAATAGAAAAGACTAAAAGCTTAAATAATTTATGTAACTTTAATAATGCACTTGTCCTTTTCTTAATCTTCTTTATCTTCTTATTGACTTGTCCATTTCTATCTCCTTGTGTCCTTATCTACTTGGTTTCTTCTTTGTCATTACTCCATCCATTATTTGCTTTGATTGTCCCTTATCTTCATTCTAACTGTACATCTGGTATAATATTGTCTTCTCCATTATACCTTGAACATAGATGGTCTGGATATTTATGTCCAATTATCTTGCAATATCTAGTCAATATTTCTTCTGAAATAAATTTTTCTTTAATGGCTCTGGTAGTTGGTTGCCTTTTTAGATTAAGTAGTGTCATAATCCATCTTTAAATTTCCTCTATATCTGCTTATCTTAACTCTCTTGAATTTGAATAAATCATTAGCTGGTCTCTTGAATATCATTAGCTGGTCTCTTGAATAGTAACTCTAAATTGGGTTCCCATTTAAGTAATTATTTGCTAACTCTTGGATGATTGTGGATATTTCAATAATTCATTTATTTGCATAAAAATCTGGTATATCTATTTTTGGTATTTCTACCTGTGTTTCAATATCTTCTGGTATGATTATATCTTTTGTCATTCCTATTTTCACAACTTGTATAACTGGTTTAATCTCATCATACAATATCTCTGCTGGTGTTGTATAAAACTTTATAAAAAATAAGTTACCTTTGGTTATCTTTTTGTAAGTGGTAATTGCTATATATATCTCTGGTATAGCTGCTAACTCACTTCCGTCTTGGGTATATACGGTGTTGAGTAATCCATAACTGAAACATGTTCTAACTAGATTTGGGTTAGTTTTTGGTAATGCAATAACTTATTATATCATTGTAGTTTTTGGGTTATGTAGTCTGTATTTGGTTCTTGGATATTTATTGCTCTGGGTCTAACGTTTAAATGTGTTTGTATTTTGAGGATATTTTCAATATATGATCTAGTTACGTGATTATAGGCTTTCTTTTATTGGTTTAGGCTTTCTAGATATGTGGTAGTTTGTGGGGGTATGGACAAAGGGTTTTTTGGTGTTTTTGGTATAAATGGCTTGTCAAATATTTTGTTCAAGTTCATATTTGAGTTCCTTCTAACTCCTTTGCTTGTACCTGCAGAAGTGGATTGATAAATGTTATGGATTTTTTGGAATGTCCCAACGTCTCCTTTTATCTTTAGAATTTTACTGTCTTCCAATCGACATTTCTCTGCACACTGCTGAGTCCTTCAGACTTTAATTTAACTTCATTAGTCTTTAGCTTTTCTATCTCATTTCCCATACTATCTACTTTCAGTGAAAGCGTAGTTAGGGTTTTGAGTATATTTTCTAGAGCATCGTCTTCTGTAATATCAGTTTGGGTAGCTTTGTCTTGATATGTAATCTGCAATAATATTCTTATTAGTCTTGATTACTTCAATCGTAAATGTAAAATTTAATATATTCAATACTAATCTCCAAATTTTCTTCGTTGTAACTGAATTTTGTATTTTTCTTGTTAACCACCATTAGACCTGTGTATTATCCATTCGTACAATAAACTTGTTATATACAATATATGGCTCAAATGCTAATAAACATTTATATAATGAGCATAATTTTTTTCTATTTATTTTTCATTTTATTTCAGTTTCATTAAACGTTCTTTAGTAGTATCTACAATGATGTTCTAATTTTTTTTCTTCATATCTATACTTAAGTACTCCTCCATAACTATATTCACTTGCATCTGCTTCTACTATATATGTAAATTTTTTATTTTCGTCTGAAAATTGTAATCTTGGTAATTCTTTACAAAGTATTTTTATTTTCTGAACTTATTTTTTATCTTCTTCGTTGTAATTATACTTTACATCCTTTTTAAATTTTTTCTGTAATGGCTTTAGGTTTTCTGCTAATTTTGGTATATATTCTCTTACTTTTTTTACTAATCCTAAAAATGATTGTAATTTCTTTTTTGTATATAATTCTTCTTTTGAATTTATTATTTTTTGTATTATATGTTGTTGCATTTTTTACTCCACTTTTATCTATTTGTATTCCTAAAAATTCTATCTGATTTTTCATAATTTTGATTTTCTTTTCACTTAATCTTATTCTTGAATTTTCTATTATACCTGCAAATTGTTCTAGTAATTTTAAATGTTCCTCTTTAGTTTTTGTATATAATAATATATCTTATATGTATACTATACAATTAGGTAACTTTTTGAAATAATTATTCATAAAATACTGATATCTATCTGGTGCATTTTTATATCCAAATGGTAATACATTCCATTCGTAAAATCCTTGTGGTACTGTAAATGCAGTTAATTTTTTAGATTCTTCTTCTAGCTTTAAATGGTAAAACCTTGATTTATAATCGAACTTACTAAAATAGTTATATCATTGTATTTGTCTTATTTTAATAACTTATTAGGTATTAGATAATTATATGTCTTAGTTTTTGCATTTAGGTTTCTATAATCAATAACCATTCTACTTTTTCCTCTTTACTGTGTTTATTTACTATAAATACTGGGCTATTGTTTTCACTATTACTTTTTTGTATGTATTGTTTTTCTAATAATTCATCTATATGCATTTCGAATTCCTTCAAATCATCAAAGTTATAGGTTAATGGTTTTTGGGTTATTATACTATTTTTATCTATTAGCTCAATTTTTACAATAGTTTTATGTTTTTTTCATCCTTTTAATGGATCTTCACTGTATAATTATCTTAATTTTTTCTTTATTATTTCTATCTTATCTATTGAAAATATAGTTATTTCTTCTTTATTTATTGAAAATATAACTAGCTCTATTGTGTCTTCAGTATTTTTTATATTTTCTAATTTTTGTGTGATTTTTTCACTTCCTTTTATCCAATCAGTTTTCTTTCTTATTTTATTAATAACTCTTTTTTCTCTTACCTTTTGTTTACATGGTGTTGTAAACCACCAGTGTGTTTTAGTTATTATATGTGGGTATAGTTTATCTAAAAATGGCATTCCTAAAAGCATATCTTTTGATGTTAGTTCGTAATTATAGATCTCTTCTATTGTTAATATCTTATCTCATACTTGTATTTTTTATATTTCTAGCTTTATAGGTAATTAAGCTTCCTTCATTATTAAATCATTTGACTACTATTGGTGTTTTTAGCTTATCCCATTTGTCTTCTGGTAAACAATTATATCTACATAAGTTGGCTTCTGCTCTTGTGTCTATCATAGGTGTATAATATCTATTATAATATTCTTCTACTATTATTTTCATAAGTGCATATATTTTCATGTTAAAGCTCTTTTTATTAATAATCTTTCTTTATTGTAGGTTATGGTTAATTGTGTATGTTCTTTATTGTAGGGTTTTATTTGTTCTAACTATTTTATTCCTAATATTGTGTTTGTTTTTTGCATATCTTCCTTTATTTCAAATTCTATTTTTATTTTTCTAACTCCTATTATTATTTCCTTTTCTGCTGAATCTTTAATAGTTATTAAACTTCTTGGTAGATCTGGGCATATATTACTATTAGATTTTATTTCTTCATTTTTCACTAGGTATTTTGCTATATGGTTTTCTTCTTGTCCTGTGTTTAGGAGTATTAAATATTCTTTTACATTTATTGTTCCCATTATATAATATTGAGTTAAATTAACTGTTGAAATTATTTCATAATTTGTTATTTTCGATGATCCTGATGATTCTGGTTTTTCAAAAGCTATTATTTTTGTTGTGCTTATTCTATCATTTATTATTTCTAAATCTTCTTCTATATCTATGTCTTTGTAACTATAATCATTGTTATCAATTATTTTTACAAATTGTTCAAAAGGACTTTCTATTTGTATTTTATTAATTTTATTTCTTCCCGTTATTTTATGTTTTGTTGTTAATACATATAGATTTTTACATCTTGCTGTAAATATTTTACTTCCTGGGGTTAGTTCTATTCCTGATATTTTCCAATATAATACTAATGATTTATCTATGTTTTTATCTGTTATTGCTACTGAATAATTCATACTTATTATAAATTTAAATTTTTAGTATATTAAATTTCCTCTTATAGCAGTTATTATACTTTTTTCTATTGGTTTTATAATTCTATCATCTGCTAAATGTAATTCTATTGGTGTATCTATTCCTTCTCTAAAACATGCTTTTATTAATATTTTCGTTCCTCCAAGGTGTACGTATTTTATTAGGTCTTTAATTTTTTATATCGTTTATTTCTTTATTAATTATTCTTTTTGTTACTAGTGACATACTAGCTCTACCTTTTACATATCTACAGTCTATTACATGTTCTTTTTCGCTTACTACGTAGTATTCTTCTTTTCGTCTACTAAATATGTTTTTTGTTGTTGGTATTTTAAATATTTTTTCTACACTTAAATCTAATTCTTTTCCTTTTATCTCGTTAAATATATTATTATCAAATATTATTTTCTGATCTGTTCCTTCTTCATTTAAATATTCTTCCATTATTTTTATATCTTCTTCAGTCATTGATTCATCTGATTTACTATCTATTTCATTATCTATTTATTTTCGAAATTTCATATATACTATCGTCACTTTCTAATTCATAATCTATATAATCTATTAGCATATATGCTGCATTTTCTATCTTTATTTCTGATATTTGTTTCTTTTTGGGGTCTTTAGGCATTTTACAATCTCTAGCTAAATGTCCTAGTTTTCCACAATTATAACAAGTACATTCTTTTATAGATTTCTTTCTCCTATATGGTCTTTTATATTTATAATTTTTTACATAATATCTTTTTCTTGGTTTCTTATACTTATATTTTGATTTCTTGTATTTCTTATATTTTTTTATGTCTTTTTCTTTTCTTATAATATTTTTCTTCACATCCAAATTGAGGTGCTATTTTATCCTTGCAACATGCTAAATTTCTTATTAATGTTTTTTTTTTCATTTTTATTTCTTCTTTGTATTTTTCCACATATATTCCTATACCATTGTTGTAGAAATTTTATTCTTGCTCCTAGGGTATCTACTAATTTTGCTTCATCCCAACTCTTTATTACTTTTAAGCTAAATGGTTCAGGTAATTTTCTAAAATATAATCTTCTTACTTCTTTACTTTCTTCTGTATTATATGTTTCCTTATAGTAGTATTCTTTAAATGCACATGTATATTCATCTACATAGCAAATATAACATATTGCTAGTTAACATTAAATTCCTATTTGTATCTTTTTCTTTGTTTTGTTCTTTTTTTCTGTTGTCATACTGCTAAATTCATCTTTTATAGCTATTTCATATTTTTTTCAATACGTCTATAGGTGTTAGTTTAATTACTGTTGCTCTTTCCGTTTTTTTTATCAGCCCTTAATACCTTTTTACTTTCTTCAATTAAATTTAAAAATCATAATTTTGTTGTTCCTATTAGTGTTCTTTCTATATATTCTGATGTATCTGTTGCATTTATACCATTGTCAAATAATTGTTTTGTTATATATTCTATTCATAATTGTATCATTTTATCTACATCTATTACATAGTCTAAGTCTAAGAAGTTATAATTTTTATTGATTATTTGTTTTGGTATCCATTTGTTATATTCATCCTTTAGGTTATATTTTTTAAACTTATCTTTATAATAATATGTAGATTTTCTTATTTCTGATATACTAGGTATTATTTTTTCATCGTCCTTTTTATCAAGAGTGTTTATTCCCGTGTTTGTATTTTCTAAGTTTTCTTTATTAATTACTTCTTGTTTTACATTTATTTCTAGTTTTTCTATATTTGTTAAGATTTCTGTATATGTTTCACTATCTTCCAAATCTAATTATCTGTTTCTTCAGCATCTATTGTATTTATTTCTATTTCATTAGTTTCTAATTCTTTATTTTCTAATTTTTTTAAATTGATTTATCTCAATTAATAATTTTTGTTCTTTATCTTTTTCTTTCTGTCTTTTTTTCATATAGATCTTTTAGTATTTGTAGTTCTTTTTCTAATTCAGCAATCCTATTATTTTTAGTTTCTTCTATTTTTCGTATTTCTTCTGTAGTCTGTTGTTTTATTTTATCTATTTCTTTTATTATGTCTATTTCTTCGTTTTCTCTTGCTATTCTTACCATGACTGTTAATTTATCTTCTAATTTTAGTTTTTCTTTTTCTAGCATTAAGTATAAATGTTCACCTATTTTCTTTTATCTTCTTCTTAAATTAGAAAATACTATTCTTATTTTTAATCTTTCGTGATTTTCATATATTTTTTCATCTATTATAAATTCTTCTTTGTTCATTTTATCTACTTGATAGTGTATAGATCATGTTGATATATATATATATATATATATATATATATATATATATTCTAAATTATCTATTTGTGATTCTAAATATGATATTTCTTATTTTTGTGCTTTTATTGATTTTTGGCATACTCCAACAATCATGTTATCTTGCGGTCTTTCTTTTCTTATTTTTAATTCTTTTCATTTTTCAGATATTATTTGTTTTAGTTCTTTATATTTTTGTGATTTTGTTATGTTATTCATTTGTACAATATTTATAATATTTTGGTGGATACCGAAATCTGATTTTATCATAATTAGTTTGTATGTATCTCATTCTTCTAGATTTTAAATGAATTATTAATTTTGCCTCATTGCTAGATATTAAGGTAATTAAGTAAGCTAATCTGTGAGGATTTTCTTTTGTTTTATTTAACTTCTTATATTCTGGGTAGTAACTAGTTAAAATTCTTTTAATTTCTCTAAAAGCTTGTGTATTTTTAAATGGTCTTCTCATATTTAACAAATAAATAACAACATAGTTAACAAGCTAACGTAATTAATAATATTAACAATTAAGTTAATATTTCTAACATTTCTCATAATTAACACATATCTATTTGTCTATTTTTAAAATAACATGCCTCTGATACCCATTATAGGGGTGCAGGTTGTACGGATAACTATGTTTGTTGAAATGCTATGTCATAGCATTTCTTAGTTATTTGTTTTAACCTTATTAATTCTTCTATATTATTTTTAAGATATACTATATGTTCCATATTTCAAGTTTTTATATAGTCAAGTAGATTCTTTTGAAAGGTTAGATTTATATAGATTTGAATCTTAAAGGTTACCTACTAAATCTATTATACCTATTAAATCCGCGCACCCCCCTCCAAATGGTATCAGAGCTCAGTAGTTTAAAAAGTACGGAAGAGATATATATCAGAGTTAAAGTTAGAGTTAGATTTATAATAAATTAATTATGCGAAGGCCATTTAAAAATAGAGAAGCTTTTAGAAAAATTAAAGAATCGTTAATTAGTAATTATTCAGAATATATAAGTCTAAATAAAACAAAAGAAAATCCACAAAAACTAGCCTATTTAATTACATTAATATCTAGTATTGAATCAAAATTAATAACACATTTAAAATCTAGAAGAATGAAACATACACCGCCTAATTATAATAAAATTAGATTTAGATATCCAC
>NC_061112.1:18893378-18973367 GCF_002878395.1 Capsicum annuum | reverse complement strand
CAGGATAAAATAATTAATGAATATATCTTACGAAAAAAGTAAATTATTAAAAGATATTGAAACAAAAAATCCACGCACTAATAAAAATAGATTCACTAGAAACCTGTTAAATCTATTATACCTATTAAATCCGCGCACCCCCCTCCAAGCTTTAGAAAGGAGAAAATTGAAAGGAGGAATATGAGGTTAGTTTTATGATGTTAAATTTTAGGTAGATTGACTTTGTTTACTCTTAGCTCTAGAAAGGTGAAAAATAAAAGGACGAATTTGAGGTTAACTATTTTTTTCCTTTTCTTTCAATGTTTAATTAATTGTAACTCAAATTTGACTATATTCTTTTATAAAAATTTGGACTTCTAACTAATTAAGATATTTTTTTTATTTATGTTACAAGAGCATATTATGGTCATGAAGAAGTTGTTGGAGAAGGAGAAAGGCTTGAAGACTATGATTGTAGAAAGAATAACAAAAAATTAAAGATTTATTTTTTTTACTGTGAAGGTATGTATCCAAAGTATTTGTTGAAGGTTTTCTTAACCATTCAGCTTTTAATTATTATATTTGTTTATTTTTTTAGATAGTGATTTTCTAGAGAGAAAAAAAATTTAGATTAGATTTTTGTAGATCTGAATTTTTTATCTTTAAAAATTTGTTAAGGTATGCATCAGAGTGTTTGATAAAGGTTTTAATCTTAATAATTCATATTTTAATTTTATATTTGTTTGTTTATTTTGATAGAAATATTGAAAGTAATATGAATATCTTCTTTTTTTCTTTTATTTTGATGAAATATATAACACATATATTAAATCATTCTCAACATTAGCTAGAAAAAAGTACTATATAATTAACTAAATAACCCATATTTTTTGTCCTTGTAAATTCAAAAAATATTCAATTCACTTTGAATACAAAAATTGTGTTAATGTATTAATATCTATGTCTTTATTTAAATAAATGTTATATTTATCTAAGCATTAATTGATACTACACATATTCCATTTTTAATAATATATATTTATGTACTTTTTTTATAAACGAAAAATTACGTGCAACGAACGTACCCTAATCTAGTTACACTAATAATCACACTCAACAATTATGATTAAGCTATGTCGTTTCTTTTTCAATAGATGAACTAGCACATTTAATTACTTATATAGATTTAAATTATTCTTTTTACTTATATAGTTTATATAGAGTAATGAAAATATTACACATTTTCATAGTTCTACTATAAATCCAATTATTTTGATATAAATTGAAAGTCCACACATGGAGAAGTGAGAGTCTTAAAAGGTAATCATTAACTATCATTATTAAACACATACCTAGCATGATTTGCTTCCAGACTGGCACTCGCCCTGCATTCAAAATCTGCACGTGTTTTTGACAACTCATGTACCCTACAAATTACTGCTTAAATATTCTTTCTTAGCTCAATTTCTTTGGTTTAAGGCCAAAATGAACTGCCTCTCTTCAGAAACAGCAAGGACCATCTTTGCTTTGTCATCAGCTTCTTTTAATTCCTCCGCCTTCTCTACAAACTTTTGATTTAACTGGTGGATCACCTCCTTCATTGCTTCAATTTGCACCAATGCTTCTGCTTAGTCTTTGCTGCCTACTTGCATGTTCTCTTACAGCATTGAGCTCTTGAGTTACCAACTCAAATTGCTCCTTCTCCTTTGCTAGATCAGTTGATGCATCACTTGCTAATTTTTCCTTTTCATTCACTGCCCTTTCCAGCCGATAAATCATTTGCTTTAGTTTTTCCTTCTCTTCAACCTCCAATGTTAATTCATATTCCTTCTGAATAGCTTCCATCTCAAGAAATATCCGATTTTCATTTTCATTTGAATAATCCTGGTACAATCCCTTGAGCTTGTCCTGAGCATCCCTGATTCCTTCACTGAAAATCACTCTATAAAGATCTTGCATTATCAGATACTCCAACTCTGAATCTTCAAATTTAGAATTGAAAGTACTTTCGGCTGTAATGTAAGCTTCCGTCAAAATAATATCATAAATGGCATTCATAGGAACTCCATGTTCGAATCATCAGCCTCAATACCTTTCTTTCTAATCAGATCCCTCAGAAGACATTTATAAACTTCTTCCCTGATTGAAGCTGTTATTTTCAATGTTACGGGTAGAAGAATCTGTATAAATGCAACAACTTCAACACTAGTTCATGTATAAACAAGAACACTTATGAAGTTGCTTAACACCTTCAACACAAGATTATAAATAATCTAGAGATAATACTCAATTACCCCTGAACTATACTCAAAAAGGCTATAACACACCTCAACTTAAAGGGATCCTATTACCCCTGAACTATTTAAAAGTGTAATTTTGACACTCTTAGTGTCTACGTGGCACATGCGTGGCACAACAACTGAAGTGTCCATGTAGGCACATGTGCGTGCCACATATGTGCCACATAGGCACTAAGAGTTACACTTTTAATTAGTTCGGGGTAATAGGACCCCCTTTAAGTTGAGGTGTATCATAGCCTTTTTGGGTATAGTTAATTGGGTATTTTCTCAATAATGTATCCTAGAAGTATGTTAAATTTCAAGAAAAAAGATGAAACAGTTTTTTTTTAAGACCAAGTCCCTCGACTTTACGGAGTGTCCTTAAGGAATAATTTTTCTCACTGTACCCGAGGTTTGGAATCTTCCTCCAAGGATAAAATGGCCTTCAATCCGAACAATAGCGGCACCTTAAATTATTGGATTCAACGAACTCACTCAACGATTTGATTGATCACAAAAAATGTTTTTGAAGACAAGAAGAGAGTTTGTATTTCAGAAATTGTACCTAAACGTGTGGATGAAAGCAGGTTTATATAGCCATTAGGTGCTGTAACGCCCCAAAAACGGGCCCCGAGGCGTCACACGGTGCTTAAGGCTACAAGTAGCCCCAAGCTAACCCTTTTAGCCGTTTTTCTACCATTCAACACTTATAATCAAAGTCATCATAATTAAAACATCTAAACATCCTCCATAATATCATACTGCAATACGAATGAAATACGGAAAGTAACAAAATACGACCTCTCTGACAAATCTGATCAATCTATCCATCTAGTCTAACAAGCCTCTACTAAACTGTATATCCATAAGCCATTGGGACAAACCCCAACTGACCCGAACTCAGGAAATAAACTGAACAACTCAAAGTAAATAAGAAAATCTGAATAGCTAGTCCTCGGACCATGAGGACTCACCACTACAGAGGATGTAGATCAACGTGCCCGGATAATCATGGTCAAACCTGGGAATGAGCACCTGAACCTCCGTTATAGGGAAAATGTAGCCCACATGCGAACATGTGGGTCAGTACCACGGAATATGTACCGAGTACATGAGGGTGCATGAAATAAACATATTTATATGCATATATATATATATATATATTTACCGATCATGTCATAAGTTTTCTTTCCAAATCATGCAGGACATTTGTAAATGGCACATAAAGCTTGAAAGAAATCTAAAATCTGAAATCATACACAATGAATGGTAAAACATGCCAATCTGAATATCATGATCCATTACACTTAATCCAAATATCAAGATTCTTTTCTTATTCTCTCATCAAGCAATCTTAGTGAAATCTGAAATATTGAATACATCATAAATCTGCATTTCAAATCTCTTTTAAATCAGTAAAATCAATCTAAGAATGAGGGACGACTCTTTGGGAGGTTCTCTAAACCAATATGTACACCATGTGAGCACCCATGATGTCCCACGACTTTCCCCCGAAGGTTAGGGCTATCCTACCCTTTCCATCGGTGTAGAACAATCTCATCTCAGTGATCACTATCTCAATTTTTCACATATAGTGGAAGTCAATGTCTCGACCTACGGTGGCACGTAGTTCTGGGGTATGAAACCGTAGTAACATACCCAACTCGGTGCTAAATACTACTCCCAATACTATGCTCAAAAATCTCAAGAAAAATCCACTTTAAAGGTAATCTCATATTTCTTAAGTTAAATAAATGATAAAATCCGTAACTCGTTTCATAAAGTGGATTTTAACTCTATTGTGACCAAAAGGTCAAATCTTTCTATACTTCATCAAAAATAGTCTAAACATGGGTGCATGTAGCACATAAATTCTCAAAACAACAATCTCAATGTGGGTTAATGACCCTTATAGCGATACTTAATCAAAACATTTCAACATTTATGCTTTATATCATAAGCATGCATAATTTATACGAAAATTTGAAAAATTTCAGCCTTTAATCATAACAGTAATCTCAAACTCATGGAGTTTATTTTCTAAACATTCAAAATAATCATAGTATCTTGAACAACAACATAGGAGAAGATTTATCACTTCAAATTCATGATAAAACATGTAAAAATCATGTATCTTTGTAAAATAATGCAAACTTTGGGCACAAGAACGAAAGAGTGTTCTTGTTCATAACCCCACATACCTTTATGGTAACGGATTCATTGAAAGATTGGGCCCTCAATGTTATTGTGTAACCCTAGTTGTTTTTCTCCTTTAGTGCTGTTGGATGATGAACTTAGACTGATAATAGGGTTATGATGTGTTTAGAATCTATTAAATTCGTAAGGTTAAGTTTATGGGTGTGCAAGGAGTGCCAAAAGACTTAATTGACCTCAAATAACCCAAAAACGGAGTGTTTAAGTCACTTGAAACCATAAGATATGCGCCGCATATGATATCGCATATATTTACATAGGCGCCGCATATGATATCGCCTATATTTACATAGGCGTCGCATATGATATCGCCTATATTTACATAGGCGCCCATATGCTTTCAGTGGCCATGTGCGATTGTTTAGGCGACGCACTCTACTTCGCAAAGCAATAACTCCTAGCTCGGGTGTCAAATTTTAGTGAAATTGATATCTTTGGAAAGCTAATTTGATTCTCTATAATTTTGTGGGTAGAAATATGCAGAAATACCACGTATTTATCAAGTTATGCTCATTCAAAGATGACCCTTGCGAATTTAAACACTAAAACTTGATGGATTTCGAAACTCTTAGCTTGTACTACCTTAAGTGACTCATATAACCACACTTAACACATCATAAGCTCTCTTATAACTGGGTACTCTTGGTAATTTAGGTGCCCAAATATGGCTTACAAAATTGAGGTTTTCACATATACGAACAACGGTTTGTTTACTAGCTTAGGAAAGTGCGGGGCATTATAATATCTCCCGCTTGGGGACATTCGTCCTCGAATGATGCTGGGTATACTAAGAATAAAGAGAAAATGAAGGGTACACAGCTGAAGCAACTTGCTAATCTTGCCTTTATTTCATTCTACATTTCGGACACAATAAGGGGTGCATCACTCGTGAAATCACAGCTGAATAGTATAAAATAACTGCTGAACTACTGCAAGTCTGCATAGAAAAGGAATTATTTAAAGCAAAATGGTACCTTTGGCTTGATCGGAGCTTATGAAAAATAGCGCGGGTACTTGGATCGCATATCCTCCTCAGCTTCACATGTTACACCCTCAACGGATTGGTTTCGCCACAACACCTTGACCAAGGGAACTTCTTTGTTCCTTAGTCTTCGGACTTGGTGATCTAAAATCTCAATCGGAACTTCCTCAAAAGAAAGACTATCTTGCACATCAGGGTTTTTTGAAGGATCTACAATAACACAATCACCAACGTGTTTCCTAATCTTGGATACATGGATGACAAAGTGAACGGAAGATAACTCTGAAGGCAACTCAACCTCATACGCTACCTTACCAATACGGCTAAGAACTTTGTAGGGGCCAACATAACGGGGAATAAGTTTCCCCTTCTTTCCGAATCTCTTCACTCCCTTCATGGGTGAAATCTTCAAATACACCAAGTCACCAACTTTAAATTCAAGGTCTCTTCTCCTCACATCAGCATACGACTTCTGACGACTCTATGCTATTTTTAATCTTTCTCTAATCACTTTGAATTTTTCCATAGCTTCAAAGACCGAATCAGGACCACTCACGGCTGCTTCACCCACTTCAAACTGGTGACCTACATTTCGTCCCATACAAAGCCTCAAATGGAGCCATGCCAATGCTAGAGTGAAAACTGTTATTGTAAGCAAATCTATCAATGGTAAATGCTCATCCCAACTCCCTTTAAAGTCAAGAGCACATGCTCTCAACATATCCTCTCAGGTCTGGATGGTGCTCTCAGCCTAACCATCTGTCTGCGGATGAAAAGCAGAACTCAAATGCACTTGGATACCAACACCCTTCTGAAAAGCTCTCCAAAACTGCGAAGTGAATTGAGTACCCCTATCTGAAATGATGGACAAGGAAACTACATGCAATCTGACTAATTCCCGAATGTACAATCTAGCGTAATCCTCGGCAGTATAAAAAGTATGCATAGGCAAGAAGTATGCAGACTTAGTCAATCTATCCACAACAACCCAAATAGAATCATGATGGCGTCAGGAAGGAGGTAAACCAGTCACAAAATCCATGTTTATCTCTTCTTACTTCCAAGTGGGAATACCAAACTCCTGCATCTTACCACCAGGTCTTTGGTGTTCTACCTTAACCTGTTGGCATGTTGCACACTTAGCCACAAATGCTGCTATATCCTTCTTCATGCCACTCCACCAATAGATTTCCTGCAAGTTACAGTACATCTTGGTGGCATCAGGATGAATAGAATATCGCGCACCGTGCGCTTCAGCCATAATTCTCTATCTCAGATCCTCGATATCCGAAACATATAATCTATCCTGCAATCTCAACACACCATCCCCCCCTTAGGAGAAAACCTCCACCTTTTGGTCTTTGACTGATTCTTTCAGTCTGACCAAACTAGTATCTAAGTTTTGCTTCTTCTTTACTTCCAAAGCCAAGGAGGATTCGGAGCTACTCTGTACTAACATACTCCCTTCAACGGAGTCAATCAACCTAACTCCATACCTAGCCAACCGATGCACATCACGAGCCAACTCCTTCTTACCCTCTCCAATATGCGAAACACTACCTATAGACATCCTGCTAAGGGTATCCACCACTACATTGGCCTTTCCCGAGTGATACAACACACTCATATCGTAGTCTTTCAATAACTCTAACCACCTTTTCTGCCTAAGATTCAACTCTCTTTGGGTAAAAACATACTGCAGACTCTTATGATTAGTGAAAACATCAACATAAACACCATATAAATAGTGTCTCCAGATTTTCAGAGCAAACACAACAGCAGCTAACTCAAGATCATGGGTGGGGTAATTTTTCTCATGGGGTTTCAGCTGTCTAGAGGGATAGGCTATAACCTTACCTCTCTGCATCAGTACACAACCCAAACCAACTCTAGAAGCATCACAATATACCACAAAACCTTCAACGCCATCAGGCAGAGTCAAAATAGGGGCTGTAGTGAGTCGAGTCTTCAACTCTCGAAAACTATTCTCACAAGAATCGAACCACAAGAACTTCACCTTTTTTTGGGTCAAACGGGTCATAGGAGATGCTATAAAGAATAAACCTTTAACAAAACGATGGTAATATCCAGGTAGACCCAAAAAACTTCTAATTTCGAACGGAGAGACAGGTCTAGGCCAGTTTCTAACAGCTTCTATTTTCTGAGGACCCAGAAAAGCAGCTGACCTTTGCCAAAATTTACATTTGCTAAATTTGGCGAACAAGTGATGATCTCTAAGGGTTTGCAAGACTATACGGAGATGATCTGCATGTTCATTCTCACTATGGGAGTATACCAGAACGTCGTCTATAAACACTATGACAAACATATCAAGATATGGCCTGAACACTCAATTCATGAGGTCCATGAAAGCTGTTGGAGCATTAGTTAGCCCGAAGGACATAACAAGAAACTCAAAATGACCATAACGTGTTCGGAAGGCTGTCTTTGGGATATCACATTCCCTAACTCTGAGTTGATGATAGCCAGAGCGAAGGTCTATCTTTGAGAAGTAACTTTCACCTTGCAATTGATCAAATAAATCATCTATTCTTGGAAGGGGATACTTGTTTTGATAGTGACTTTGTTAAGCTGGCGATAGTCAATGCACATGCGTAAAGAGCCATCATTCTTTCGCACGAATAGGACAGGTGCACCCCAAGGAGACACACTTGGTCTTATAAAACCTTTATCTAAGAGATCTTTAAGTTGCTCTTTCAAATCCTTAAGTTCTTCGGGTGCCATACGATATGGAGGAATAGAAATGGCTGAGTATCGGGAAGAAGATCAATCTCGAATTCTATCTCTCTATCGGGAGGTACCCCTGGAAGATCTTCCGAAAAGACACTGGGAAACTCATTAAAAACGTCAACTGACTGGAGAGTTGGAGTCTCAGACTTAGTGTCCTTAACTCTGACTAGGTGATAAATGCACCCTTTGGAAATAAGCTTTCTAGCCTTGAGATATGAGATAAAATGACTCTTGGGAGATGCAAAATTACCAGACCATTTGATAACAGATTCACCAGGGAACTGAAACTTGACTACACGGGTACGACAATCTATGGATGTATAACAAGAGTGAAGACAGTCCATACCCAGAATAATATCAAAATCTACCATGTCTAACTCTATCAGATCAGCAAACATAACTCTATGAAGAATAGAAACAGGACACTTTTTGTACACTTTTCGGGCAACAATGGACTCACCCATAGGGTTAGAAACTAGGATGGGCTCAGAGACAATCTCAGGACTCACTTTAAAATTTACAGTAATCAGAGGTGTCACATATGAAAAACTGGACCCAGGGTCCAACAACACATAAACATCAAACTGAAACACACAAAGCATACCAGTAACAATATTAGGGGAGTCCTCCTGCTCCTGACGGGAAGGCAAAGCATAGAATATGTTCTGGCATTGACCGCCAGCAGTGTTGGAAGAAGCACCATGAGTAGGAGCTGGATGAGCTACAGAAGCTGGAGCACTAGCTGTCTGAGCCTGGGGGCGAACATCACGGTTCCCCTGTCTGGTATGAGGACAATCTGTAAAATCGTGGCCCTTCTGGCCATATCCATAGCAGCTCTTCTGACCCCACAAACACTTAACCTCGTGATCCCTACCACACCTGGTGCATAGTGGACGGTTAGGCTGGTTACTACAGCATTCTAAGATCCGGACATAGAAGACCGATTTCCCTGTTCTTGCCTACCTCTAAGTGCTGGAGCACTAGCTGACGATGGTGCTGGCATAGATGAGCGGCTCTGAAATTGAGGGAGATTCCCTCCTTGCGATCTGTTCTGACCATAAGTAGGTTGCTTGAATCTGGCTCTCTTATTCCTTCTTACTCTATCTCTCTCTTTTATCTTATCTGATTCGATCCATTGGGCATAGGTCATCAGTCTGGAAAGATTCATCTTACTATTAAGCATAGCTGATCTACACTCCTTAACCATATAGCTTGACACCTCTGTCAAGAACTTACCCATACTGGCTCGATTTTTGGCTATCAGATTTGGGGCATATTTTGCTAACTGATTGAACTTCAAGTAATACTCCTTAACAGTCATGGAGCCTTGCCGTAAGTTTATGAACTCCTCTATTTTTGCCTCTCTCAACTCCAGCAGAAAGAATTTATCCAGGAATGCATCCTAGAACTACCAAGTCATAGGAGCAGCACCCTCTACTCTACCCTTTCTCCATTCAACCACCCAGTCATACGCAAGGTTTTTCAATTTGTAGGATGCTAACTCAATACTCTTCTCCTCAGACATGTGCATTACTTGTGTGATCTTCCTTATCTCCACCAGATACAACTACAGATCCTCACCTACCTTGGACCTATAAAACTCTGGCAAATTTATCTGTATAAAGTCATGGATTCTTGCGGCAGCTAATTCACCTCTCTGTTGTTGTGGAGCCGGGGCCTGGTTAGCCTGAACGTTAGTGGTAACAGCTTGGGTAAGCACTTGAAAGGCTGCCCTGAACTCAACGTGGGATACATTCTCATTCAGGGGATCAGTAGGCTGAGGTTGCTGACCCGCGTTAATCTTCTAGCTCGACAAGGAGGTATATCTGAAAGAAGAGAGCACGAATGAATAGCTGAAAGGAAACAACTGTAAGCACGATAGACTTTTGAAAGAATGAAACGACCCCTTTTTTTTCTAAAATGTTTCGTAGCCTCTTGCTCATAGATGTGGCGTGCAACACACCGATGATCAAGACTCTACTTAACGTGGCCTGTTAAACTTTCTAGGACTCCAATAAAGTTAGGTTCTGATACCAATTTTGTAATGCCCCAAAAACGGGCCCTGAGGCGTCATACGGTGCTTAAGGCTACAAGTATCCTCAAGCTAACCCTTTTAGTCATTTTTCTACCATTCAACACTTATAATCAAAGTCATCATAATCAAAACATCTAAACATTCTACATAATATCATACTGCAATACGAATAAAATATGAAAAGTAACAAAATATGACATCTCTGACAAATCTGATCAATTTATCCATCTAGTCTGGCAAGCCTCTACTAAACTGTATATCTATGAGCCAATGGGACAAACCCTAAATGACCCAAACTCAGGAAATAAATTGAACGACTCAAAGTAAATGAGGAAATCCAAATAAGTAGTCCTCAGACCATGAGGACTCACCACTGCAGAGGATGTAGATCAACGTGCTCGGATAATCACGGTCAAACCTGGGAATGAGCACCTGAACCTACATTATAGGGAAAATATAGCCCACATACGAACATGTGGATCAGTACCTGGAATATGTACTGAGTAAATGGGGGTGCATAAAATAAACATATTTATATGCATATATATATATATATATATATATATATATATATATTTACCGATCATGTTATAAGTTTTCTTTCCAAATCATGCAGGACATTTGTAAATGGCTCATAAAGCTTGAAAGAAATCTAAAATCTAAAATCATACATAATGAATGGTAAAACATGCCAATCTGGATATCATGAGCCATTACACTTAATCTAAATATCAAAATTCTTTTCTTATTCTCTCATCAAGCAATCTTAGTGAAATCTAGAATATTGAATACATCATAAATCTGCATTTCAAATCTCTTTTAAATCAGTAAAATCAATCTAAGAATGAGGGACGACTCTTTGGGAGGTTTTTCTAACCGACATGTACACCATGTGAGCACCCATTATGTCCCACGACTTGCCCCCGTAAGGTTAGGACTGTCCTACCCTTGCCATTGGTGTAGAACAATCTCATCTCAGTGATCACTATCTCAATTTTCCACATATAGTGGAAGTCAATGTCTCAACCTATGGTGGCATGTAGTTCTGGGGTATGAAATCGTAGTAACATACCCAACTCGGTGCTAAATACTACTCCCAATACTATGCTCAAAAATCTCAAGAAAAATCCACTTTAAGGGTAATCTCATATTTCTTAAGTTAAATAAATGATAAAATCCGTAACTCATTTCATAAAGTGGATTTTAACTCTATTGTGACCAAAAGGTCAAATCTTTCTATATTTTATCAAAAATAGTCTAAACATGGGTGCATGCAGCATATAAATTCTCAAAACAACAATCTCAATGTGGGTTAATGACCCTTATAGCGATACTTAATCAAAATATTTCAACATTTATGCTTTATATCATAAGCATGCATAATTTATACGGAAATCTAAAAAATTTCAGCCTTTAATCATAACAATAATCTCAAACTCATGGAGTTTATTTTCTAAACATTCAAAATAATCATAGTATCTTGAACAACAACATAGGAGAAGATTTATCACTTCAAATTCATGATAAAACATGTAAAAATCATGTATCTTTGTAAAATAATGCAAACTTTGGGCACAAGAACGAAAGAGTGTTCTTGTTCATAACCCCACATATCTTTATGGTAACGGATTCATTGAAAGATTGGACCTTCAATGTTATTGTGTAACCCTAGTTGTTTTTCTCCTTTAGTGCTGTTGGATGATGAACTTAGCCTGATAATAGGGTTATGATGTGTTTAGAATCTATTAAATTCGTAAGGTTAAGTTTAGGGGTGTGTAAGGAGTGTCAAAAGACTTAATTGCCCTCAAAATAACCCAAAAATGGAGTGTTTAAGTCACTTGAAACCATAAGATATGCACCGCATATAATATCGCATATATTTACATAGGTGCCGCATATGATATCTCCTATATTTACATAGGTGGCGCATATGCTTTTCAGTGGCCATGTGCGATTGGTTAGACGATGCACTCTACTTTGCAAAGCCATAACTCCTAGCTCGGGTGTCGGATTTTGGTGAAATTGGTATCGTTGGAAATTTAATTTGATTCTCTATAATTTTGTGGGTAGAAATATGCAGAAATACCACCTAGTTATCAAGTTATTCTCATTCAAAGATGACCCTTGCGAATTCAAACACTAAAACTTGATGGATTTCGAAACTTTTAGCTTGTACTACCTTAAGTGACTCATATAAACACACTTAACACATCATAAGATCTCTTATAACTAGGGTAATATTGGTAATTTAGGTGCCCAAATATGGCTTACAAAATTGTGGTTTTCACATATACGAACAACGGTTTATTTTCTATCTTAGGAAAGTGCAGGGCATTACAGGTGCCTCTTCTGAAAGGTAACAATGATTCGCTTAAAAGGTGTGACCTTTCTAAAAAATCATGTCTATTCATCCAACCAATGCATCTTTTTTTAACAGGCATGCCATTTCATGAATCAGTGTGTCATTTCATTGAAGGGTTGCATCCCTTTCGAAGCATCACTTCATTTCTTCATGGCATTTCGAAACAGTGTCAACCACTGCATGCATGCATATAAATGGAGGATAGTAAACACAGAAAAAAATTATTGTGTTTTTTTCTTTGGTATTTTTGGATTAAATTTCTGTGAAATAAATTTTTTCCAAAAAGATAGATCTCATCGATCGATCATTTTTCAAATCCAAATCTAAATTCGAAGCCGAAGCCGAAGTGGAAGCTGAAGCCGAGCGACGATGACGACAGAGCAAGGCACCACCTTATTCTTTCTTCACTATCCATATAGAGTAAGTCTTCTTATTATAAGCACTTCAAAGTTTCCATCTCCCACCAATGTGGGAGAATTAGTGAACTTTCCCTTAAAAAGAGCACACTTTTCAGTTTAGTGTCTCTCTTTCTCTCCATTATTTTTCCTCGATTTTTCATCGATCTATCATTTTTCAAATCCAAATCCAAATTCGAATCCGAAGCCGAAGCCGAAGTCGAGAGACGACGACGACAGCGCAAGGTACCACCTTATTCTTGCCTCACTATCCATATGAACTAAGTGCTTCTTATTATAAACACTTCAAAGTTTCCTTCTCCCACCAATGTGGGAGAATTAGTGAACTTTCCCTTAAAAAAAGTACACTTTCCATTTTAGTGTCTCTTTCTCTCCACTATTTTTTCTTCATTTTTCATTCACACTTTTTCATACATATTGCACCCAACAATCCCCCACATGAATGGGGTATGACTACTTTTTTGTAAAAATTTTACGGACAAGTATATGATCATCAAGCAAAGACTGATTGCATCTGGATAAGTAGGTTTCCCTTTAAACTTTTTGTAGTGAACATGCATCGGATGCACTTGGTCAATCGGTAGATTTGATATCTTTGAACCGTCAAGCTTTAAAGTACATCTAAACAACACATGTCATACAACTAGCCTTTTACCATTTATGGTTCTCACGGTTTTGTTCTTTTCATCCATGAACACGTCTTGGTTTCATGAGAGCTTAGAGAATAGGATTTTACTAACATTCTCTTTGAAACGGCTTCCACTTCACCCTCACATAGGTGATTTCTAAATGTTCAATCCTATAGATTAAACTATTTGGTCAAATCTGCCAAATTTAGATAATCATTAAAAAACTTTCACCTTAAGTCTTATCCTTGTTTACTATACATTGTCTACATCATAAGAATGGGTTTGGTATTTGACAATGTTGAACCTATCAGACATAACTTTGTTTGATCTCCTTGAACCTAGCTCTTGGGATCTACAGTATGCTAGGTTGAGTTACTGCCATGTTGACTTGCCTAGGCCTTAAACCCATTCCCTTGGATGTGCTCTCAACTCCTTCTCTAGATAGGCTTTTTTTAAGTGGATCCGACACATTATCCTTTGACTTCACATAGTTAATAGTGATAATTACACTAGAGAGATGTTCTCAAATGGTATTATATCTCCGTCTTATGTGGCGAGATTTATCGTTATACATCATGCTCCCTACCCTACCTATTGTTGCTTGACTATCATAGTGTATACATACTGGTGCCACTGGTTTGGGCCAGTAAGGAATATATTCTAAGAAATTTCAGAGCCATTCTACTTTTTCACCGGCTTTATCCAATATGATAAATTTAGATTTCATTGTAGAGTGAGCAATACTAGTCTGTTTGGATAATATCCAAGATACCGCTCCTCCACAGATAGTAAATACATATCCACTCATGGATTTTACTTCGTTCGATCCTATGATCGAATTTTCATCACTATATCCTTCAAGTACCACGGGATATTTATTATAATGCAAAGTATAGTATTGAGTGTATTTAAGATACCCAAAACTCTTTTTATTGCCATCCAATGAGTTTTATTAGGATTACTCATGTACCGACTCAACTTACTTATAGCGCATGCTATGTCTGGTCGTGTACAGTTCATTATATATATTAAACATCCCAATACTCTTTCGTACTCCAATTGTGAGTCACTTTCACCTTTATTCTTTCAAAGTGCAAGGCTTACATCCAATGAAGTCTTGGTAATACCGAAGTCCATATACTTGAATTTGTCAAGTACCTTTTTGATATAATGATATTATGACAATACCAACCCTTGTGGAGTTCTGTGGATTCTTATCCCTAAGATCACATCCGCAACTCCAAGGTCTTTCATATCGAACTTACTCTCGAGCATTCGTTTCATTGTATTTATGTCTAAAATGTCTCTACTGATGATCAATTTATCATCCACGTACAAACAAACAGTGACTTGATGATTTGGAGTGTCTTTAATATAATCACATTTATCACATTCATTAATTTTGAATCCTTTTGTCAACATGGTTTGGTCAAAATTTGTATGCCATTATTTAGGTACTTGCTTTAGTCCATACAATGACTTAATAAGTTTACACACCTTATTCTCCTTTCCTAGAACCACAAAATCCTCAGGCTATTCCATGTAAATTTCTTCCTCTAATTCTCCATTTAGGAATGCAGTTTTCACATCCATTTGATGGATTTCAACCATATACCACCTCCAAGGCAATTAACATTTGAATCGACGTTATCCTTGTTACCGGCAAGTATGTATCAAATTAATCAAGGCCTTCTTTTTGTTTGAAGCCTTTTACTACAAGTCTTGCCTTGTATTTGTCAATAGTACCATCCACTTTCATTTTCTTTTTGAAGATCCATTTAAAACCTAAAGGTTTATTTCCTGGAGGAAGATCAACCGACTCCCACGTTTGGTTGCTTAAGATTGAATCAATCTCACTATCGACTGCCTTTTTCTAAAAGGATGAGTCTAAAGACGTCATCGCTTCCTTAAATGTTTGAGGCTTATTTCTAAGAGAAATGTTACAAAATCCGATCCAAATGAAGTTTACGTTTTTTAACGTGTACTACGTCTTGGATTCTCATCATTATGTACATTCTCACTTGGCTCATCTCGAGGTTGTTTAGACCCTCCACTAGACTATTTATGTCTAGTTTTATACGGATAAATGTTTTCAAAGAATTCAGCATTATCTGACTCAATTACCGTATTTTCATTAATATCTGGATGTTCGGATTTATAAACCAAAACCTGACATGCTTTACTACTTTTAGTATATCCTATGAACATGCAGTCCACCGTCTTAGGTTCTATCTTAACCCTTTTAGGCATAGGAACTTGGACCTTCGCTAGACACCCCCACACTTTGAAATATTTTAAGTTGGGTTTCCTTCCTTTCCATTTTTCATAAGGAATTTATTGTGTCTTACTATGGAGAACTCTATTAAGTATTCGGTTGGCTGTAAGGATAGCCTCCCCCCACAAGTTTTGCGGTAAATCTGAACTTATAAGTAAGGCATTCATCATTTCCTTCAAAGTTTGATTTTTCGTTTCTGCAATACATTAGATTGAGGTGAATATCGGGCGATAGTTTGATGGAAAATTCCATTCTCTACACATATTTTGGTGAAGGAAGATTCATATTCTCTTCCTCTATTACGTCTTATCGTTTTGATCTTTTTCTCTAATTGATTTTCAACTTCTATTTTATATTGCCTAAATGTCTCTATTATTTCATTCTTACTATTTAGCAAATAGACATAACAATATCTAGTACAATCGTCAATAAAAGTTATAAAATACTTTTTTTCACCACGAGATGGTGTTGACTTTATATCATAAATGTCATTGTGGATTAAGTCTAAAGGATTGGAATGTCTTCCAACGGTCTTATACGGATGCTTAGCATACTTTGATTCCACACACGTTTGACATTTTGATTTATTGCACTCAAAGTTTGGAAAAACTTCTAAGTTAATCAGTTTTCGCAATGTTTTGTAATTTACATGGACTAATCGTTCATGCCACAAATCATAAGACTCAAGCAAGTAAGAAGAAACTGAATTTTTATTGATTTCAACATTCATTACATTCATTTTGAATAGGACCTCATTTGAGGTAGCCTTTTCCTACATATACTTCTCTTTTACTAAGTACAATTTTTTCGAAAACAAATACATATTTAAATCCGTTCTTGTCTAGAAGTGAAACTGAAATCAAGTTCTTCCGTAACTCCAGAACATACAAGATATTGTTCAGTGTCAACACTTTATCGGAAGTCATCTTCAAGCACACCTTTACTGTTCTTTCTACTTTTGTCATAGTGGAGTTTGCCATGTAGATCTTTTCTTTTACTTGAGCCGGAGCAAATGTCAACAACAAATCCTTGTTAGCACAAACATGGCGGGTGGCACCAGAATCCATCCACTATTCATAAGGATTTCCCACCAAGTTGCATTCGAAAAGCATAGCACACAGATCATCCACTTCTTTCTTAGACTAAGACAAATTTGCTTGGTCCTTCTTCTTCCCTTTCTTTGAGGCACGACAATCCGTAGACTTGTGGCCAATATTGTCACAGTTGAAGCACTTTCCCTTGAATTTTTTCTTGGATTGATTGCTTTCGTTTCCAATTTTCTTTTGCTTTTTGGAGTTGTTTTGGCCATCTTCTACAATATTTTCTCCACTCATTACAGAATTGCCTCTTGACCTTCTTTGTTCAGCCTTATTATCTTCTTCAATGTAGTCGTACAATCAGATCTTCGACTGATATCTCCTTGCATTTATGTTTCAAGGAGTTCTTGAAGTCTTTCCAAATTAGTGGTAGCTTCTCTATTATTGCTGCTACTTGAAATACTTCATTCACAATCAAGCCTTCCGTTAGAAGATCATGGATGATCATTTGCAGTTTCTGCACTTGGAAAACAATAGACTTGTTTTCTACTATTTTGTACTCCAGGAATCGTGCAACAAAGACTTTTTAGTTCCGACATCCTCCATCTTGTACTTCTGTTCTAGCGCTCCCTATAACTCTTTTGCAGTCTTGGTTCCGCTATTCATATTGTAAAGGTCATCTTGGAGACCACTCAAGATATAATTCTTGCAAAGGAAATCTAAGTGTTTCTAAGCCTCCATAATCACGAAGTGTTCATTTTTCGGTGTTCTTTCGGGCACCTCTGAAGCTTCCTCTATTGTGAACCTTTAAAGACAGAGAGTTGTGAGGTAGAAGAACATTTTTTTCTGCCATCTCTTGAAGTAAACACCTGTGAACTTTTTGGATTTCTCCGTCGGTGCCATATCTTACGGAGCATTAGTACAACTTATCGTGGCATTACTAGTTGCCACTATAGTCATTCCAGTATCATGTATTGGACTATCAGTCGTCATTTTTCTATCACCATACGATAGTACCTTTAGTATGTTGAAATACTTATTAAAAGTTGCAGCAACTTTAACACTTCTTATTTATAGTTTAACAATGAATTTTTATGACTTTCAATTGTCAATCGAGTGATCTTTAACTTGTTATGAATAGGTTATCTCCTGATGAGGTGGGAGAGGCAAGTCCTGTAGATCATCTTAAGGTAGCTCATGATGAGCTTCATGATCGTGTTGTGACATCCAATGATTCTGTTGTAGGATTCTTTTTGGCTCTAGATTAAATGGTATCAAGGGATTGACTTGACTCCTAGTACAGGGCATACACTAGTGTACGCCCCAAGAAGAATAGTAAAGTAAAAGTCGAAAACCACAACAACTTCAATCAATAAATCCATAATCGTATTCCCCACTAACAATTTTAAAAGCTGATGTCGCCCGAACTATACCCTCTAAAAAGATACAATGCGGCCACTGTCAAATTATAGTAACCCAACTAGGTTAGGGTCAATCCCACAGGTAATAGTTTGAATTTATCTCATGAACTTATTGAAGTAGCCGAAAGTGCAGAAAAGTAAATGGGGGGATTTTGTAGTAAATAATGAAAAGTAACAAGTATTGAATTCTTTTAGTTGTAAATAACCTAAGATGAACACTAGAATTGTGTTCCTCTTGGCTTCCTAACTCCATATTTTAATCATGCTCAATCCAACTATCTCATGCCATACATGCAGAATCTGACAAGCTAGGTATTACCAAATATCTTGTGAACGCTTTGACAAACCTCACCTTTCACCTTGCGAGTCTCAGGGTGTTGCCTTACTAACCCTTTCCTTTGATCCCAATTTAACTATCACCATTTGGGTATCAAGTTATTTGATGAGGGTTGATAGCCTCAAATCTCTGTTAAAATCTTTTTTTCCTAATCTCAATCTATCTTATAAAGATGATCTCGAATACAGGCGGGTTCTCAGCATTTTTCACCACTAGGAAAATAATTAAACTGTAGAAGATAACAATGCACATGTAAATAATGATCTATAAGAACCTCACACTTCCCCTACTTTGTTATTATGCTAGGGTTCCCATAACCCTAGTTAAGGGATTTAAACATTCATAGTTGCAAGAAAAGCCATGGAATTTAATAAAGAAAGCATAGAGGCAATCTCAGATTAATGGAAGAATAAAACCCAAAGTTTCAAATCAATTCATCAACCAAAAATCAAGAACAAAGGGATTCTGAGATCAAAAGTCAATCTTAGAATCAAATATATGTTTGTAAATAGTATGAATGTGTAAACTAACTAAAAATGTCAAAAGAGTATTTATGGAGTACATAAAACCCAAGAAATCTAAACCAATATGTACAGAGAAAATAGAATTGGTGGCCACTTATGGGCCATAAGTGGCACCTACACCATGTAGGTGGCCTTTGCAAGTTCCAGTCTTCATCAAATCTATAGAAACTCTTTTGCACTGGTACCTACGAGATGTAGGTGACCCTTCGTACCTAGCAATCAACACTCCAACATTTTGATTCTTTGGAGTTTCTTTTCTAAGACCAATGATAGGCCACTTACGGGTCGTAGGTGGGACCTATGCCACGTTAGTGGCATCATAAGTGACCCCCTTCTGTAATTTTAACTCTTGTTGTTCATTTTATTCTCCAAAACCTAGTTCCCTAAAAAATAGATATAAAAACACATCATTCTACCAAAACGAGCCTAAGTACTTGCATATTTTTCGATTTTAAGCATCAAAAGTTCCATGAAACCATGGCACATCGTACCCACACTCAAAAACCATATCAATTTCGTATTTATTAAGTTGTGTCAATAACCATGCCCATAGTCCATGAAAATTTTCATAACCATAGGTTATATCAATGATCATATCTATAAGTCATTAATCATATTTATAAGTCATTAATCATATCTATAACACATATCATTAGTCACATCTATATCTATATATTTAAGCATGTCGATAGGCCATAATATTAATCATATTCGGAAGTCATATCAATAATTATATATATAATCCCTGTCATTAGCAATACCTAAAATTAGCACAATCTTTCGATATCCAACTAACATACTCATTAAATATATTTAATCTCCTCAAGTCCCAAGCCAAACATTAATAAGGGTATTCATAGTAGTAAGTTTATAAGGCTAGTAGAAGTTTTGGCCAAAGGTGGGCCGAAGCATCCCACTTCTAATCCCTGAAATCCATTTTAGGCAACTTTTACCTCGGACTAGGCTAAGATATCTAAGTTCATTTATAGATGTTAAATAAGGTCCAACTATACCTAGGATAGCAATTCCTCCTAACCATGAACAACTAAAACACTAGCAACTAAGGCAATTTCACCTAACTTGAACAACTAAGGAAATTTTTACCCTAGACATGGGTGATTAAGACATTACACCTAACTCGAGAAACTAAGGCAAATTTCACCTATGTTATGATTAAAACATAGCTTAAACAATCCAACCAACCCAAATACTATCAATCTTACCTTCAACAGCTAAATCATATCCCATATCTAGCGTAGTATCATAACCATACTATGAAATAGCCCAATCTATGATAAGAATAAACCTAGCCAACCTTGATTCTGAAGAAAAATTTAAACAATCTGCTAAACCACCAATTTTTATTTTCGATAAGCTTTCAAAATATGCCATATCAAAATAATAATCTACTCATAAAAATAAGAACAATGATACTCGTATTGTACTACTGTGCTTTAGGTCCAAAATTATGTAAAAATTCTATGTGGAGCCCATTTATAGAATTGCACTTTCGAAACCAACACGACGTCCTTCTATGCTCAAGGAACATTTACCCTCAAAATGGGTTAATTTTGAGCTTTAATGGTGCTATAATGAAGCCACAAAGATTTTAGGGATTTTAGAAAAAAACGAGAAATTAACCTTGAAATTAATGGAAACTCATCACAAATTCAGCGGTGAAATGCATAAATTAATGTTACCCAAGCTCATAAATCACCCATAATTTGTTATTTGAAGAATTCTCACTTTTTTTAGAGTTCAAAACTCTAGAGAATGGAAGAAAATGGTGAAATTGGGCTAAGTGGGGTATATATACCCTTCCCAAGCCCACGGGTGTTGCTTAAGCGACTACTGGGTCACTTAAGTGACTATCGCTTAAGAGACCTAGTGTCTCTTATGCAATGCTGGCCACTCTCAAAAGATGTCGTGTAAGTGAAAATGCCTCTGTTTATGTTGATTCTTGACTCTGTCATATTTATCGCTTAAGCGAGTAAAGGCATCTTTTAAGCGATACCTATTGGCGCTTTGGTAGATCACTTAAGCGATCAAAACCATCAGTTAAGAGATACTTGTTGGGCTTGGGTAGACCGCTTAAGCGATCAAAGTCTTTGCTTAAGAGATGAACCAGTACCAACTGAGACTTGGAATTTTTCCAAGTCTTCGCCAACCCCTCGGGATTCATCCGAATTATCGTATATGTAAATTAACTATCCTACCTTATCAAATTTGACATTCTAGACTCAATGGCACTTCAAAAATTTCCATCTGAGGTTGTTTCAATGAAAAGTAGGTCCTACACCAACTTGCCATTTCTCTCAACTTTCAGCCAATAGCTCGAAATGATTCCAAGAGCCTCAATAAATAAACCAAGGGTCCACTACCTAAAATCTCTTATGGTACAGGTCTTAGCTTGAGTGTGCCTCAGATTGGTTGATTTTGAGCACCTTAAGATTTACTCAAAGTATCGGTTGGACATTCATGCGTCTGGAGTTCACCTCTATCTTTCTGTAATATTTATGTATTTATTTGTATTCGGAGACAGATGTTGATCTTGTATGGGTATTTTTGATATATTGACTCATGGTTCTATTAGTATTTATAACACTGTTGACATCAGGTTTTGGGAGTTATGGTTGTGTTGTTAATTATATTTCTTCTACATTTACTATACTTTTGTGGTTTGGCTTTATTCTAAAACCTTTACCTTGGTGAATTTTTGTCTTTTTCCCTTGGTGTATTAGTTAAAGTGATAGGCTTACTTGTCAAGGTTCTCCCCGATAAGTGCCATCATGACCCTATAGATTTTAGGTTGTGATAAATTAGTATTAGAGCATCCAGGTTTCATTGGTCTCAATGGTGTAAGAATGGGATGTCTAATAGAGTTTTGTGGATCGGTATGATGATGTCTGTATCTATCTTTGAGAGGCTATAGGATGTCTTTAGGAAAACTTCCCTCATTTTATACCTTACATGGATGATTTCTCAGTGGTAGGTGACTTATTTGATGATTGTTTATCTCACTTATCCAATGCCTTGCAAAGGTACGAAGAGTGCAATTTAGTTCTAAACTAGGAGAAGCGTCACTTCATTATCAAGGAAGGAATAGTGCTTAGGAACAAAATTTTAAAGAAGGGAATAAAGGTTAATATGACTAAAATTAAGCTGATTGAAAAATTGCCTCCATCAATTTATATGAAGGGTATTCGGAGTTTTTTGGGTCATGTAAGTTTCTATAGGCGATTCATTAAGGACTTCTTTAAAATTGCAAATCCATTGTGAAAACTGTTAGAGAAAGAGGTGAAGTTTGTGTTTGATAATGTTTGCTTTAAGGCTTTTAAGTACCTAAAAGAGAGGTTGATTTTGGCTCCAATCATTGTGTCCTCTAATTGGACCTTACTGTTTTATATGATATGGGTAACCAGCGGTGTGGCCCTAGGAGAAGCCCTAGGATAAAGGCGAGAAAATATACTCATCCCATCTACTTTGCAAGTAAAGCACTGAATCCTACACAAAAGAATTACACGGTGATTGAGAGGAACTATTTATTGTGGTGTTTGCTTTTGAAAATTTTGGTCCTACTTGATTGGTACCAAAGTCATTGTACAGACTGATCATGTTACTCTTAGCTACCTTATGGCGAAGAAAGATGCAAAGTCGAGGTTGATTCGTTGGGTACTTTTGCTACCGAAGTTTGATTTTGAGGTTGAGGATTGGAATGGCATCGAAAACTAAGTTGCATACCATTTGTCCTACCTGGAGGAGAAGGCAATGCAAAAACTAGAGGGTAGGCTTGATATTGATGATATTTTTCTCGGTGAGCACATCTTAGTAGCAGCATAAGACTTAATCTCTTGGTTTGCTGACTTTACCAATTACTTAGCAATTGGTCTCACCCTCGAAGATGTGTCATTTCAGTAGTACAAGCGATTTATACATGAGGTGAGAAAGCTCTTTTAGGATGAGCTATACTTATTCTAGATATGTGTTGATGGTGTGATTTGGAAGTGTATTCTTAAGGCTGAGGTATGAGTATTTTGGAGGCATGTCATTTATCTCCAGTTGGGGGTCATCATGGAGGTACTCGCACTACCCACAAAATTTTTCAATATGGTTACTATTAGCCGACTATATATGAGGATGCACACAATTATGACAGGGCCTGTCATCAATGCCAAAGGCAAGGCAATATATCGTGAAAGCATGAGCTTTCTCTGATGCCTATCCTTGAGCTTGAGCTATTTGATGTATAGAGATTTGATTTTGTAGGCCCATTTGTGATTCACATTGGATGAAGTATATCTTGATGGTTGTTGACTAAGTTTTCAAAAGGACAAAGCAATTGCGCTTCTAAACAATGAAGGTAAGAGTGTCACATCGTTCTTGAAGAAGAATATTTTTTCTAGATTTGGTACTCCTTGAGTTATCATTCGTGATGGTGGGTCTCACTTTTGCAATCATCTATATTATAAATCACAAGGTGGCAACACCTTACCATCAACAGACAGGTGGCAAGTTAACCAGGAGATAAAGTCTATTTTGGTGAAGACTATGAATGTCAATAGGACTAATAGGCCGAGAAAGTTAAATGATACATTGTGGTTCTACCAAACAACATACAAGCCCCCTATTGGTGTATCTCCTTATCTGCTAGTGTATGTCAAGGCATGCCACTTTTCGGTTGAACTTGAGCATAAGGCACTATGGGCATTGAAAAAGCTAAATTTTGAATGGAATGATGTTGCACACTTGAGGTTGGAGAAGATGAATAAGATGGATGAGTTTCGCCTCCGTGCCTATGAGAGTTCAGCCTTATACAAGGTGGAAATGAAATTGTACCATAATAGGAGAATTGGGTGGAGGTAGGGGTGTGCAAAAACTGAACTGACCGATAAAAATATTATTGGTTTATTGTTATTGGGTTAATAGATTTTAATTGTTTTATAAAAAAATTATTGGGTTATTGGTTCAGTTCGATTTTTTCTTATTGGGTAAACCCAATAACTCTCTCTCTCTCACTATATATATATATATATATATATATATATATAGATAGATAGATAGATAGATAGATAGATAGATAGATATATATATAGAGAGAGAGAGAGAGAGAGATTTATGACTTATTATATATTTCTCTTAATTTCTCTTTAATTTCTACAAAATAATAAATCTATTATTTCAATTACACAAACTCTTAATTTCTCCTAACAACATTTAGTTCAAAATTAAAGATTCTTGTAAATTAAAACACATATAGGATTTTTGGCTGTAACTAAGATTCATTTTTTTCATGTTAGTTACTACTATTTCTATTTTATAAGTATTTTCTTATCAGTTAAACCGAAAGCCGAACCGTTAAGCACTAAAAATTGATAAATCGAAAACCGATAAAAAATATATTATTGGTTTTGGTTATTGGTTTAGCATATTTATAAACCAAAAATCGATAAACCAATTGATAATATATAAAATTGAACTGAACCGACTGATGCACACCCCTAGGCAAAGGGATTTCCAACCCAAAGATTTGGTTTTGTTGTATAATTTGAGACTTCGCTTGTTTGGCAAGTTGAAGTCTAGGTGGTCTTGACCATTCATCGTGGTAAGAGTATTTCCACATGGTGCAATTAATATAGAGAGAGATGATGATGTCCTATTCAAAGTGAACAGACATCGTGCTAAGCATTATATGGGAAGCACAGAAGAGATTAAAATGTGTAAGATTAAGGGCTTTAATGAAGTCTGAATAGTCAAGGGAGCTAAGTCACACTGCTATGTTAGATCAAGAGCTTCATGGGAGGAAACCTATGGTCTTGTTGGTGAAGTTTGAGTACCCTACATAGTCATGTCATGCTGCGATGTTAAATGAAGCGCTACTTAGGAGGCAACCCAAGGTTTTAGTGATAATTTTGTTTTGTTTTGTTTTGTTGGGAAGGAAGAATGAGGAAATCTTCAGCTTAAGATAAAAATTAGAAAAATATAGACACGTCCAGGTAAGTTTACAAGTATAGTCCACAGGTCATGACTCAATTCCACGCCACATGGACTAAACTTGTGAAAATTAGAAGGGATTTCATGCTCTCTAAATCTAACTTACGAGCCAAACCCACGGGTAGTGAGTCTAATTCATGAATCATGAGTCGAGTCATGGAAATTAGAAATCATTGATGAGGTGCAGCACTTTAACCTATGACCTTAACCCACGGGTCGTGAGTTAAACCCATGCCTCGTACATCATGTTGTAGAATCAGAGGCTCAAATGGCATTACAGTTTCGGACTCATGACCTAAACTCAAAGGTCGTGAGTCAGACCCATGACTCGTGGGTGATATCATGGGTCAGCACTAGGCCCAATTATGCCAAAATTTAAAAATTATGATTTAGAAATAGAGGACCACGTGCCCAACCTGGATCGGGCCCTTTCCTTGAATTTTAACCCTAAACCCGATCAAATTCTTAAAGACAATAACTCCTAATCAAATTTAAACACTTCTAATCAAATTTCTTCCTCCCTTTGTTAAATTAAAACCCTAACTCCACTACCCTTGCACGTAGAGGTTTTGCGACTCCCATTGCACTATTTTTTTCTTCTATTATAATCTGTAATAAGAGGTAAATTCTCTAACTGTTTTAATTATGTGAGTAATCATTCCTTCTCTAGAAGAATTAGACCCTGATCCTTTGACTCCCAACACTTAAACTAAATAAGAATGTATTGAAACCAAAAATTATAGAATTAAATTGATTTGTGTTAAATTGAACTAATTTGATTGAAATTGCACTGAATAAGTTAAATATCATACAAATTGGAATTGAAAAATTTGAGTTAAATTGACTAACCCTCAGGTTTGAACTCACAAGCCTAACCCACAACCGTGAATCATATTCACGAGTCATGTATTGGAGTAGTGGGAATCATACCTGAGGTTCTGAGACTCAGAACCAAAGTCTGATTCCCACAATAGCAAGTCACTACCCGTTACTTGAGTTCACGAGTCATGGATTAAACTCGTGGATTGACTTTTCAATTCACTAGTCCATTCTACAGGTCATGACCTCAATCCAAGAGTTGTCCACTAGACTCGTAACTTAGACCTACCATTTCAACTTATTTTTTATTCTTTTCCAATTAATGTGCTTTGAGTACTAACATTTCTCAATTTTAGGTTCCATGGCACCAAAAGGAACATCAAATAAGGGTGTGCAGTTCAGATCGAGAGATGAGTCTCCCAAGCGGAGAGGGTCCGTGGAGCAGTACTCCCTTGATAGTGCATCGTTGGTACCGTACCAGACATGACTCCAGACTCAAAGAGATATTGTAACCAGGACTGTTATACAACTGGCATCTCAGCCAACTTCTCAGCCTGCACTGCCTCTTAGATCCTAGCCTAGGCCCCAGGCCCCACCAATTCTTATTTCCAATCCACAGATAAAGAATGTAAGAAGGTCACTACCACACTCTCTTGACCCCTGCCTAGTCTTATGAGGGGGGAGGTCTCTACTGATGGTGATAGTAAGGAGGATACAACTATTCCCTATTTTGAGGAAGGGGAAGAGTTTGATTTCGATAGTGGAGATAGAGCAACAAATGCTCCCCAGTCTAATGAGGGAATAGAGTCTTAAAAGAAAAAGGAGGTTGTTGCTGCATAAACACCAGTAGAAGAGATATAGGAGTATACACGTACCTCTATCATACCATTAGCTCCAATTATACAGAGGTAGTGAGTTGAGGACATGCAAAGCATATATGATAGAGATAGTAAGATTACTGATTACTGTAGTCCTAGGCAGAACATAGTTAAGGATCCCCATATTGGGATTGCAACTTTGGCAGAGATTCCAGATGGTAAAGCCACCTTTTATAGATATAGGCTCGGATGGATGGGTGAGCCTTTCGGATCCTATAGCCTAGAAGAGGTGTATGAGTTCTATGCTTCCTACACTGCCTTATTTTACTTTATTACACTAGTAGGGAAGAGAGCTCACGAACAGCCTCCACTAGACCATACATTAGTCAGAGGTACTCGAGTTGACTTATCAAAGGAGACGATCAAGATATTTTTATTTGGTCCATTTTATGAGAGGCGAACGACTATAACAGAGTTCGATTATAGGATGACCACAGTGAGGAGCAAGAAGATAATAAGGGATCTAGAGCAGCGGGAGAAATGGAGAGAGTTGATAAGATGGATGGCTCAAAAGATTACTAAGCTACGTAGTGATGCCCCTTGGGTAGAAGGGAAGGTAGATATCAAGAAGTCCACTTTGCACTTTGCACTGAAGTTCTGGTGGTCTATAGTACGGCCTAATTTATGCTCCACAACTATGGATAATGCACTCTCATTGGACCTAGCGGTACTTGTAGCAAAAATCATAGTTGGATATGACATAGACTTTGCCTGGCGGATCCATGATGAGATACACGAGAGAAGTTTTTGAGATATCACTAGCATTCCATTCCCCTTCTTGATTCAGAGACTATGTGATAGGAGAATGACAAAGGAAGGAACAAAACAAAAACCAAATCAGTCCACTAGTTTGAAGAACCCGCGGACTTATTTGGTGACCACTCTCGGATTCACTACAACAACAAGAAGAACGAAATATAAGGGTGTGTTTCAACCCCAAAACAGCCACCGAACTAGATTTAACAACACAAGATGACAACAACAATGAGGTAACAATAACAACACCTCACGGGTTACATTAACAAGAAAATAAATAATGATTACAACAAAACAAAGGATAGATAGTTAGACAAAAATGAAGGTGTAATCTTAAAACCCAAGAGCCTATTCCACTCTTGGACTTTTAACACCACACACAACAAATACCTAACGCTTACGTTGGTACAAGAGTGACCTCGATCTCCCAAGCATCCAACATTTCCAAGCTTTGAATCCAACACGAGTGATTCCACACTCAAGTTGATTTCCCTAGTTACAATTTCGGCCAAGGAGGGTCATTCTCACAAGAGAGATGTTTCTAAGTGTTACACTTCCATATTCAACAAAAACTAATGACTAAAACCTTACATCATTCTATTTATAGTTTATTACAAATAATAGGTAAAATGACCAAAAGGTCCCTTTAATGAAATGTGACCAAGGGTGCCCTTGGAGTACAAGTTTAGGGTTGGTTTTGGTGTGATCCAAGGCCTACTCCACACTTCACTTAGATGCTTTATTAGACGGGTCCAATGCATTCTCACATACGTGCATCCTTATGATTGTACCCGTATCATCCTACCCATCTTGAAAAAGGATTCGACCTCGAATTCGCTCCTTGCAAAATCAAAGAAGGACAAACAAGCAAAACATCCTCATAACATGAGGGTTAGGATTAGCAAAATACACATATCACATGTCATGCCAAGGTGGGACAAAATTGGAGTATACCCACGGGTCTTTTATGTTGAACATGAAAAACATAGTATAAATGGCACGAAGGAAGAGGTCATCATCAACAAAAAGAGACAAGGAAGAACGTTTCCTTCCTTCATTAGCACCCACAATCAAACATTGTTTGTCATCTTGACCAAGTATCAAGTAGGAAATGTAAAAATTCCCATATTTCGGGAGAGTGCCAGGGTTAAATGGGAGAAGTAGCCAACGGTCTAAGCCGAGGTTAGCCCTTTCTTCCCCTAGAATGTCACCCCCACAACCACGCATGACATTTGCCTTTAAGAGAAGACTAACATTCAAGAATAGAGAGACACGGACTAGAAGTCCTACCTCAAAAAGACATATTCCATCATTTACAACATTTCCATACACATGATCTCTATGAACAAAACTACTAGCAAGGTTTTTACCACACAAGATGTTCAAAGAGTCACGTGCACCATCAAGATCAACTCTATAAACACCATCACTGACTTAAGATTTTTTAAGCATGCAACATATATGCTCAAGTAGTGGAATACATTCATGAGTAAGTTGATCTTCATTCACTCTTCACTAGTTGTTGGCAACTCACATACCAACGTAGACTCACCTTGGTTCGCACAAAGGTCAACTAGTGTGTGAGTACTCTTGTCAATTGGTAAACGAACCTTGTTCAAGTTATAAGGGCTAGCACTAGATAGACATAAATCACTCTTACAAGAAGAATCAATTTTGTCATCTAAAGGATCAACTAGTGCTTGCGTACTTACAAAAAGAGTTTGGTCTTCACGTAACCTAACATCACCAAGAGTATCACCATAGGGAGACTTAAACACCTCTACTTTAGGTAAATCTGCAACTACATCCAATTGGCCACTACTAGCCACAACATAACATTCTAAGTTCATAGGAGTACAGGGAATAGTGTTTTTACCACGTAGCTCACATGAGCTACAGCCTTTCTTTTGACGTATGTCCGGGCAACCCACTTGCTCCCTTTGACCTACCATATGATCCAACCTTTCATTTTCCATAGTTAGGTCTCGGAACATATTATCAAGGTAGACCAAAATGACATTGGTGGCATTGTTGTCCATAGGTTAAGAGGCGGAAGCCATGGGTTCCCTTGTAATTGTACCAGAAAAAAAAAGGAAAAGAACACACCTACAAAATAAAACACAAGTTAGTTCGAAACAACCTCACCACACTCTCGCACACTTGATCATCTCACACTTGGTTTCACAAGTGTTAAAAGCCGGCTTGTACTTTGCGAGTGATCGAGGGTCGAGTCTAATCTTGCCCAGAATAGATTCTCGTTTGAGTTGACTCAAAAAAAATTTGTTTACAGACATGAACCAACAAGATACAATGAATTTACAAAAGAGAAAAGCACACAACAACGCTTAACACGAATGAACGAACACAAAGACTAACTAATAATCTAGTAGATGAGTACTAGTTTGCCAAGTGAAACTAAGGAACAACAAAAAGAAACTAAGAGAGCAAAAGTTTGAGCAAAAATTATTACGTGAACAGTAATAATGATGATGTGGCAACACGCAATTGGTTGCGGTTTCTAACAATTATTGTTGCCAATTTCAAGTCTTTGGTCAATTTACAATTTAGGAATTAGAATTTGGTTAATGGAGGGTGATACAAGTCTTGGAGCCCTTTTGAAATTCAAACACAAAAGGTATTGACTTGACTTGCACTTTTCCTCAAAACATGTGTCCTTGTTTTATGGAAAATGGTTGAGATGTGATTGACTAGTTGGTGAGTGATGGTAAGTATTTCAAGACTAACAAAGTTCTCACACCTTTTTTCACCTTTTTGGATCTGACTTTCACTTTATTTTAACAAGCTATGAAGGTTGTGAAGAACTTTAAGAACAACATCAACAATCACTAAGAACAACCAACAACAATCTCAAAGACACCAATAATTTTCACACGACGAACTTCCAATTTTCACAATACAATATCTTCAATACTTGGCCAAGACAACTAAAACTCCAACAAAATGGTTCTTAGGCCACCAATGAACAATAATATCATGTGGACAAGCTTAGAACAACAACAAGATGAAGACCACAAGGCCAAAATAGTCCACCACAATAATGTTCAACAACAATTCGGCCAAGTCTTATGTTCACAACAACAATGTCGTCTTTTATGCTCAAACTTTAGATTTAGACACTTGTAGTGTTGGTGAGGAAGAAACCAACACGTGAAAACTCTAAAGAAAAAAAATGACTACCAAATCTAGACACACAAACACCAATATCGGCCAAGACAACAACACAACACAATTTTCTCGACCAAGAACAAGATGGACAGATTTCTCTTTCTTTTCAGGAATTTTCAGATTTCAACAATTTTTTTTTTTTTGTGGATTTTTGACTAACCAAACCCAAGATTGGCTTTGTGGGAACAAAAACCAGCCCTTCTTTGATACCAAATGATATGAGAATGATAAAGAAAGGCACAAAACAAACACCAAATCAGTCCACTAGTTTGAAGAACCCGTGGACTTATTTGGTGACTACTCTTGGATTCACTACACAAGAAGAAGAACGAAATATAAGGGTGTGTTTCAACCCCAAAACAGTCACCAAACTAGATTTAACAAAACAAGATGACAACAACAATGAGGTAACAATAACAACACCTCACGGGTTACATTAACAAGAAAAAGAAATAATGATTACAACAAAACAAAGGATAGATAGTTAGACAAAAATAAAAGTGTAATCTTAAAAACCCAAGAGCTTATTCCACTCTTGGACCTTTAACACCACACAATAAATACCTAATGCTTACGTTGGTACAAGAGTGACCTCGTTCTCCCCAGCATCCAATGTTTCCAAGCTTTGAATTCAACACGAGTGATTCCACACTCAAGTTGATTTCCTTAGTTATAATTTCGGCCAAGGAGGGCCATTCTCACAAGAGAGATTTTTCTAAGTGTTACACTTCCATATTCAACAAAACTAATGACTAAAATCCTATATCATTCTATTTTATAACAAATAATAGGTAAAATGGACAAAAGGTCCTTTGATAAAATATGACCAAGGGTGCCCTTGGAGTGCAAGTTTAGGGTCGGTTTTGGTGTGATCCAAGGCCTTCTCCACACTTCATTTGGAAGCTTTATTAGAAGGGTCCAATGCATTCTCACATACGTGAATCTTCGTGATCCTACCTGTATTACTATATGATGCAGTGGGTGTCACGACCCAAAACCAAGGGTCATGATGGCACTTATCATAGTAAGCCTTGACAAGTAAGCCTATCACCCAAACTGATATAAAATGATAGATAATACCAAAACCCAAGGCAAGACTCTTAGAACAGAGTTGAACCACACATATATAACAAAAATAAGGATACACAATCAAAGATACCATACGATATCCCAAAACCTGGTGTCATGGTGTAAGAACCAACTAATACAACTCGAAGTCAAAATATACATAGGATATCCAAATGGGAACAAACTCTATCTCTAAATTCAATAAGACACAGTCTAGATAAGAAAAAATAGTGGTCAACTCCAGATGCTTAGATCAACCGCTACATCGAATAGGCTCTACGTACCGCCTGAATCAACTTTTGTGTGGAGCACTCATAACTAGATCTGCATCAAAAGGGGGCAGTAGGGGTTAATACGATCCACTTGTACTCAGTATGTATCATAGGTCAACTAAGCAAAGTAGAAAATAAAGCATACAAAATATATATTAGGGGCACGTCACCTAAAATGAAAAAAATATCCCAAACGATAGCCCACACTGTCTCTAATAATAATTCTACTATATACACATATAACAAATACGGGTAACGAAAAGAAGAACAAATATACACATACACCAAACACAATATAAAAAGACAGAACAAATGGACAGATATTAAGTCAAAAACAGAAATACAATCACAGAATAAGAACAAAATATGGAATACAATTAAGATGATGATAATGATGACGTGATGCATAAGATTATTGCACGACCTCTGTATACACCTACTGAGTTTTGCTCCCAAGTAGGACCCATGGAAGATTCGTCAATCCACACCTACCGAGCTCTGCTCTAGGGGTAAGCATGGTATGGTATATACCGAAATACCATATGAAATTTTGATACCATGGTTACTATGTTATTAGGTTTGGTATATTATACACAATTTAAATTTTTTTGGTATATGGTACGGTATTCGGTATTTATAAATGATATACTGAAATACCGAATACTATACCAATGTATATAGTTACATAAACAACATTATATATATATCAACAAATATACAACTCCGTATTAGTATAAAAATATTAAGACATTGGAACTTTGGCTACTCTTTCTTGATTATAATGTCTTTCTTGTGTAACTGACTAACAAAAGTTGTTGTTTGTACTTGTTTTTGAATATTTCTACGTGTGTAATGTGTAATTTCGATATCATTGAGGTGTGCTTTTGAAAAGTTGAAGTAATAATACTTTATTATATAAGTACATATTATCAAAGTTGACCAAGATATTGTTATTGATTATCATACAGTAAAATACCAAAATCAAACATCAAAATACCGAACCATACTAAATTAATATGGTATGGTAACGGTATAGTATTTTAAAAAACCAAATACCGAAATTACCGTATTGAAGTTTCAAATACAATACTATACCTACCCCTACTCTGCTCCTAGGTAGGACTTATGGGGGGTTTGTCAACCCATATACAACCAATATTCAATACCAATATCCATAACTCCTCTCCGACGCATACAACGGTAGAAGGTTTTTTAAAGATGTCACATTTCTATTAGAAAAGGCTAGTGTTTCCAATATTTCTATAGTGGTACCAATGTTTCATTAATGAATATGACATGAGGATGTAATTCTCACAACAAACCAAATGAGAATAACCAATATAACAACCATATGAGCCAAAAATCCGCTCAGATCAACCAACCATCCATGATCCAACACAATTCATAAACCATCAAGAGAAATATTTAAGGAAGATGTCATTGATACCACATGAACCCTAAAATATAGGCTTTTTCCACCAAGAAAAGTACAACCAAACATACATATATTACTATCAGGCCAACGAAATCATATAAGACCCCACACGGTTGCACATAGCAAATAATATCTCAAAACAACCAAATATTATCCACATAGACCCCCATACAGGAACATGAATCACCTAAATAGATTTTTCATGATACAACCCCATACCCACAATATGCTTTAACATTATTATTAACTATTCAACCCAGTCTAAATAAAGTTAAGCCATAACCTACCTCGAATGCATGCCAAAATTAGAATAATTAAGCCTTTATAACCGAGCTTTCACCTCACATATGGACCAAAAATCAGCTAAAACACACAAACATAGAATTTATACATCAAAAGAAAACTAACGTTACCTATATTGCCCTTTTTTGAATCGAAGACAAAATAGACCCCCAAAATGGCTTTTTAAAAAAGAAGGGTAGAATTAGAGTTTTAGTCTAAAGATACATTTCCATGATTAAAGGAACTCATAGGAGAATCTAAGTGAAAGTGGGTTGAAATTGGGGTTAGAATCAAAGATATGCTATTTTGGGACTTACAGGCCAAAATCCCAAATTCCAACTTTAAATCTGAGTTTAAATAAGATTTAAATAATAAAATAAAAGAAATGGCATTGAAATAGGGGCCCAAGCTTAAAAATAAAAGAAAATGCGCAAAAACATGAACCTCAAGCTCCAAGTCTCGAAATTGGTAAAAGAATCTCAAAAATTAGGGTGTAATCCACCAAGGCATCGCCTAAGCAACCACTAAGTAACTTAGGCAGGTATCTCTTAAGCGACCAGACGTCGCTTAAGCAAATCCCGCCTCATTGCTCAAGCGACTTAGCTGTCACTTAAGTGACAGACATTTGGCATGCCAGTGTCGCTTAAGGCGACAATCGCTTAAGCGAGCCTGGTATCGCTTAAGCAACACTTTTGATAACAGTCCAAGATACTTATGCAACTAAAGAATCACTTAAGCGAGTGCACAATCTGAGTGATGCACCAGTTGGAGACTTAGAAAATTCCAAGCCTCCTCGGACCCCTCGAGATTCATCCAAAATCTTGAGTACGCAAACAAACTATGCAATCCCACTAAATTTGATGCTCCGAACTCAATGGCGAGATTAAATTTTCCCAAAAATATTTTTTTCACAAAATTGACCCTCGAGACCAAATTTCACAACTTTTCAAATCGAAGGTCAAAAAGAGATATATAAAAGCCGAGAAACCACACGAATCATGTTACCAACACAGTTCTTTTTGCCATTTAACACACAAATTAATAAATATTGATCAAATTCAACTATAAGACTTTTTAAGCCCCCCCCCCCCCCCCAAAACTACAAATGTAATGAGAACTATGCCAATCATCTCCATACCCTAAAAACACCATAAAACAACCATTGGGAGGGGGTAAAACGGTCAAATAACACACAAATAAATATTTCACAAAAATTTCCAAAAACTAAATCATTATAGTGGGAGTGCCAGCACACTAATAGATATTGATCATCATATTGAGATGACCTGTCTGGTTGATGTGGAGTTGATTCGTAATATTGCCAATCTAATTGTATAAAATAAGGCACAACCTTCTACCTCTTATGGATCAACCCTTTTTAGGGGACTTTGGAGTCATCTGAATAGGTTGAGAGACTGGCGTTAGATGGTGATCTTGTGATAGGCAGGCAGCCAACAAACTTTAGTAGTTGCGGGCAATGAGGGGCCACAAACACTTTAGCTTTGGATCCTACATCTATAGTGCCCCCTTGTCCACCTAATTTAGGCATGGTAATAGTTTCTCGTGAGTTCTTACACTAGTTGGTGGATAGGTAATAGGAGTTAATAGAGATTCAGATGTACACCGACACCTAGTTGCCCAATTTTCAGGGTCAGATTCAGCCTTAGGTGCAGACTACTTTAGAGACATAGAGGGGTACGTTGAGTCTATGATGATCACCGCTATGGAGCATTTTACTAGAGAGTTGTATATGAGGATTGAAAAGTTTGAGATCCATATAGAAGAGAGACTCCGCAAGGCTTGGGTACCTGATCTATCGAGTCTACACAAGGAGGTGGCTATGTTGAGATCTAAGGTTTGTATATTAGCTCAGAGTCACACTCATGTCATCCCTCTAGTCATACCTCCGATTCCGCAGTCGTTGTGTACACCACCATCATTAATTTTTTACCTGTTTGATGATTGTTGACACCCAATTTTGGCTCTCCATACTTAAAATTAGCACTTTTAGGCTTTATGATCATTAAAGTACATAAAATGTAATTTTTCACACATTTTTTATAATTTTTTAGCCAAGTAACGATAATCATCATTTTTTAGAATTTTTTATTAATTTATTATCATATTTTAACTTTGCATAATTTATTGATAATTTCATAAATTTTAGAATTTTTATCAATTTATTATCATATTTTTGCACAATTATCTGCATACGTACATAGCATAAAACTGTAATTCTTTCTTACATATTATAATTTTAAATGTTTATAGAGTAATATAGTTTTTTAGATAATTATATTTTTTATTTATTATTTATATTTTTCTGTAATTATATATCAGCATTTATATTCTTGCATAATCCATAAAAGTAAGTCGGTTCGCTTAATTTTATACACAAAGTGATAAATCAAGTTAGGGTCTCGTCACTTTTTAAAAGCTGACACTTGAGGTGACGGATCGATATTTTCGTCCATTAAATAAAAAGCCTTTGTACATAGATTAAAAGGATGAAAAATTCTTCTGTTAATAACCTACGGGCTGAGAAGAGTTTTAAGAAGACAAGTGAGGGTCAATTTTTATTTTTTGGTTAAAGATGGGGTCACTTTTATTTATAAAATAAAGAAAAAGGGGTCAATTATTAAGATGCATTTTTCAACTACACACAGATTTTGTCTCCTTTCTCTCTATCACAAAAATATACATCCACACATATAAACACAAAATACGCACACCACATATACACACAAAAGCTGTTACTTCTCCACCATTCTTTTTCTCCCCTTTTTCTCTCTCTTTCTCTCACTCCCTAAAAGCCTTAAACCACCGACGGTGGTCCGACGAAATCCCCCTTCCTTTGCCTCACCACTCCGACGATCACCAAGAAACCATTAGTGTCGCCCCTTCTCTCCCTTTCCAGCAAAACACAACCAATTTTCCCCCTTTTCATTGATCCTTTTTGCACTACCTCGTCGGAGGTCGTGGCCGGTGAGATTTAGCCATACCACCACCATACGCTACCCAACACCGTTAAAATAGTCGCACCACCTCAAACCACCACCTTCTCTTTCTTATCACTATTTCGGCCAACCAAGAACAAACTCACGTCAGATTTTGGCTAAACTCCACAAGAAATAGCGAGCCATTATAGGTCTATTTATCATTTTTTTTAGATCTGGGCGATAATACTATGACAATACAAAATATGACATCGTAATTTCAATTTATTCTATTTCTTTGTTAAACTTTTGTTACGTCTCTTCTATTGAATTGCTCATGTTATTTTATTCTATAATCCAAATTGATATCTTTGAATTTTGTGGTGATTGATAATATTTTTTCAGTGAATGTCTCTGTTTTGTATGGTTTCGGCTTAGTTGAACTGATGACTCTATTTACTTATTGTTTTTTTATTTGTGTTGACATTTATTAATAATTTACTTTAATAGCTCTATGTTATTTGTGGCTTTAGTTTATTTAATTATTATACTGTAAAGTTTTTCCTTTTGTTAAATTTTGTTTGCAGTTTTGATTATCCTATTTGAGTTGTATTGTGTCAATTGTTGTTTTGATTAATTTATCCTTTCAAGATATGTTGTTATCATTGGTATTAATTTGATATGGCCAATGAAGAAATTCTCCATCGATTTTCGAGGCTTCCACAAATAAACAGAAGGATATTACGTATATAAATATGTAATAAAATAAATATTTCGGGCAATGATGAAATTTTTATAACAACACAAAAGGTTTTATGATTCTCATCTTCGCAAGGCGATTTAGGACAGCCAATAAATTGAGCAACTACTTTGTAGTCATGGTGTATTTAAAATTTAATCCAAACCCACTTTTTAGCAAAAATTATATTTTTAAATACATATATGCACACATACCTTTTAAATTTATTTTGATAATTATTTATTTGTTACTAATTTTTTGTTAAGAGTATTTATACAGATGTTTGAAATATTCATCGGGAAAGACATTTAAAGAAGTCCTTAAATTGTGTTGTACTTTTGTATATTTTATACTTGTACAAATGTTAATCATAGTGAAAACTTTATTTTTGGGGTGTTGGGCAGGATATTCTTTATTTTACGTAATTCTCACCACGCGTTAGGAAATTTTAGGCCATTAATATTTATATTAAAATTAATTTATATTTGATTAAATAATTCACAATTTTTACACTAAAAAACATTATGTAATTTTTTTCTAAAATCAATTTCTCTTTTTATTCAATCTTTGCCTTTCTTTTTTATATATCCTTATATGCTTTTATTTATACAGCTTTACGCGCGTTTATATATATTTTGCAATAACATATGTATTATATTATTTTTGTATTTGCAAACATTAATTTTTTTTCTCTTTTAATAATAAACATAAGTCTGTCGGGAACCACATTTGTGGATTCTGAAGGGTGCCTAATCCCTTCTATTTGGAATAATTTAAACCCGTACCTAGAATTTAATTGATTCGCAGATTGAAATAAAAATCATATTTGTTAATAAATAAGTAGGTTTCCTATTTTTCCTTAAAAATTAGTTGGCGACTCTATACAAATTAATTCTTTTCAGAGTTTATAATGTCGTGCTCGTTTTGACCTTAGGTAAAAATCGAGTATGACGGTTTGACAATTCTGCTGGGGAGAAAGGTTCTAACCATAACAAATTTATGTAAATATTTATATTTTTTGCATTATTATTTCTTTCTTTCTAATTATCTTGATTTATCTTGTTTGTTGTGCGGCATAAATTGTTATTTATTTTGTATAGCTTATTTATTTATTTATTTATTTATTATTTATTGCTTTATATAAACTATCATCACGTTCATATTTCTTTCATTTGGGAAAGCTGGCACAATCACACATACAAGTGAGGTGTGTTTTGCGCACTCGCAAATCTCTTTCAAAATCCTAAATTTTAGGAGAGTTGGCGTATGCGCGAGGTGTCCAGATTTTTTTCTGTGTGCCCTCGTAGCCTTATCACCGAGTAGTTCTCTCAATAACCACAGGTCTAGCAAACCCACTCTTAGTCGAACATAGGATAGAGCTAAAACAATATATTTTTAGGCGCATGCATCATTAGTCTACTTTATGTTCGAAGGGTTCACAACCCACGTGACACATTATTATAGTCTTTGTACATATTTGAAGGATTATTGTGTCTATACATATTTATTTGTTCTAAATTATTTATTTTTTTGTGGGAAGGTGTAATCTAATCTTTGTTTTGCATGGTTGATCAGTTAAAAGATACACCTTACCAACATCGCCATTAGTTGTGTATAGGTTTGAACTACGTTTTAACCTGATTTTTGTCCTAACAAGATACATAGGCAACCCTGCATTAGGGTTTGATCTCTCCACTGTTTCAGAATAATTTCTCTGGCATTTAAACTGAGGTAATTTTCTAAAACAGTTCAAAGACGCTCTGTAATGGCATTCAAGAGCGCAAATTAATAACTCCTCAAAATTCAAATCTTAATGACATTAGTGTCTAGTCGTCCTGCCTTCAGATTTTCACCTATTTTTTGTACAATAATACCTAACTTCTTCTTTCGAATGTCGTAAACTATTAAAATTATGGCGTATCGATCCTCACTTTCAAAAGCAAGAATCAATATTTTTTCAGTTATAATAATCCCGACAACTGCGGCGAAATAATGTCATAATTCCTTCAATGTCTGACTTTTTAAATCTTGTCAGCCTACTGAAGTTGTGTCAAAGCTCTCCCCATGCTTTACATCCATTCTTTCGATCATTTGATCAGAACAATTTTGATACTAAAAGAAGTTCTTTCTTGATCGTCTTTCACATTTTTTTATGAATGACCATCAAATGTTTTTTTACAATCATACATTGCACATACAAATTTGCAATTTTTCCTGAACTACGCAGAACTGATTCTTATTTTCACAAGATACGTAGGCAACCCTCATTTGGGTTTGGTCCCATTTTTTTAAATAAAAATAATAATAAATTTGACTTAGTTGGTACCAATACAGTTTGGAGTGTGCATAAGAAAGAGCAAATTGGTATGATGAAAAGGACTGATTTCATATTAAACTATAGATTCTTTTGGTACCTTGTATCACACCTGCGTAACACTTGAAAAAAATTCTCTTGCACAAATCTAAGACAAGAACGACACCAACCTCATCATTTGAAGTGCATTGTGTAGTGAGCTTTAGTTTAATTCATTGCATTGCATTTGTTGATCTAAAACTTGGCCTAAATGTCTGTTGAGGCAAAATTCTGAGTTATACTTTAGGAAAGGACCGTAGGACTTTTTTGGCCCGATTGTGCCTTTCATAGCCACCAAATGACATTAATCCTAAGCATTCCCTTTTTTAGCATAAAACCTTTTCTTTGAACAATCGCATTTGAGTTTATACCTTTTTTAGTGCTTATATGCATTATCCCTCTCTTGGCCCTACCTCCTTGAGCGCACTAAATATGTACAATTTACGGATGAAGATTCAAGATTAATGTAAGACCCCGCGAAATCCTTAGCTTAACTCAGTCTTTTAAGTTTGCTAAGAGGTCCCAAATTTAGAAAAATTCCAGCAAAGTATTTAGACTTAGTATTATTTTGTCTTTCGTAAGTTGTAAGTTGACAACTCTATTACACGACTTTTATGACCTTAAAGTATCAATATTTAGGTTGAATCATGATCAGGAATGTCAGTAGGTGTTCTCAGATGAGTTTTGAATTTTTTGAACCTCATTTGACACATATCTGGGAACCCAAAATAGCGTATCAATATGATCTTGATACGGTGCATCATCCATCGCATCGATCAATATTTTTTCTTGGCTCCCAGTGGAAATTTTCAGTGAACCGATGCAGACTCGATGCGGCACGTTGGCTATCGCGTCGATGCCAATGATGCAGCACGTTATTCTGCGCATTGATAGTTCGATTTTCAATCATAAAAAGCCGCATCCTTGGGGGGTATTTGGGTTTTTTCCCCACCCTTATTCAACCCTCTCAAATTGCTCCAGAACAAGAACCCTAAGTGATTTAATTTCAAGGCCAAGGCTCAAGATTTCCACCATTATTCTTCAGGAATTTAGCAAAATAGGTATTTCAAGTATTCATCCAAGGGTTCCCTTCCACCCTTGGAGTTCAAGAACCCCTTTTAACTACAAGTTTATGAGTTTGATGAATTTCGTGATTGAATTGGAATATGTTCATGATTACCATGTTAATGGGGTTTCTAGTTCATGATTTACTATAAGATTCATGTGGAATAGATTCATATGTGTGCATTATCATATGAAACCATGTGGAAACCCTTGATGTTGTAAATGTGGAATTGAACTATGATGCTACATGTTGCTTTAGTGTCATGTGCATAGATTATGTACTTCAATTGTTTGATTATTTGTTTATGTGAGTAGAATAGTTAAATTATATCATGTCAACATATATTCAAGTTCATGTCATGGAAGTGTTTGCTAGAATGTCCCAAATGAATGTACGATGACCCAGTACTTAGCTATCATGTTTCAAGATTGTGCCATGTTGTATAATTTATGCTATCGAGTCCTGGGGTATTTAATACCCGATAATTTAGTTGTTTACCTAGATCCATGGTCAGTCACAGGATAGTATCAGTCATGTCACGATTAGTAGAATTTAGTTAGTTACAAAACTCAGAAAAACTCAGTAGTATTTAGAAATCGATCACAGTATCCAGTTCAAACCTCAGTAGTATTCAGTCAATTAACAGAATTCAGTAGTATTTCATCAGTCTACGAAACCCAGTGAACTTAGTTAAGTTTAGTTATATAGTACGATTAGAACAGTTCAGTCCAGCCTAGTAAATTTTAGAATCCAGTCTAGTGTTTATTTAGTTTGGAGTAGGATTCAGCACCGAGTGAACCCACGGATGGGGACTCACCTGCCAGTAGAGCGTGTGATCCTTAGAAGCAGTCCTTGTGTTCCAAAACTACGTAGACAGTGTAGGTTGAGACATCAACCTTCCAGTTGAGGGTTGATAAGGTGATCTACCTACCAGTTAAGGGTACTACCATTCTCGTTCAGAGCACCTGCCAGATAAGGAGGACTCAGCTTGTCTTTACCCGTGGCACGGTACTGACACCCTTCCAGCTAGGGTAACAGGTTGGACCCTAATCCGTTCAGAGTGGGGCATATCGGTTAGATAATTACTTTTCACAGTCTCAGTATAGAACTCAGTTCAGTTTTATAAAAAAATTAGGACTATTGGATACAGTCACTCAGCTCAGAAAGAAGCTCAGTATAGTTCTATAGAATCAAGGTTATCAGATACAGTCACTCATCTATCAGTAATTCAGTATTAGTAGGTTCAGATATCAGTTAATCAGTATTCAGATTTGGTATTCCAGTGTGATCATGATCTCAATTGCAGTTTACGTATTCACGCATGTACTCTCATTCAGTTATACTCACATTATTCAGTTAGTATTTTTCATGCATATGAACCCATGCACTTTATCCTACCTCACTTTGCATACCAGTACATTCAAAGTACTGATGCATACCTTTATTTTGTGCTATGATCTTTCATATCATAGGTTCAGACGCGCGGGCTCCTGATCATACATAACAGTTTAGATATTCAGCTGACAGAGTTAGTGGTGAGTCATCTTAGTTCGAGGACATGATGACTATTTTAGTAGTTCAGCTTATTTCAGTAGTTTGAAGTTAGTTGGGGACTTGTCCCATCAACTCCATATTTCAGACAGTTTAGAGGCTTTTTCAGACTAGAGTATTTTCAAACAGATGTATCAGATTTGGTATTTGTTATACTGTATTCAATTTTATTATAGTATTGAACCTTATGGAATATTTTCCACTAAATTTCCGTATACTACAGTATTATTATTTAATTATTGCAGTAGGTACCAATCATGGATTAGCTTGTGGTCCTTCAGGATTATGACCACCATATAGCATTCGGGGTACAGACTCGGGGCGTTACAAACTTGGTATTAGAGCCTAAGGTTCAACAGAGTCCTAGGAAGTCTGAAATCCACATCTAGTAGAATCTTGTGTATGGGTGTGTAGCGCGCTACACTTATGGACAGAAGGCTGCGAGGTATTTTAAGAAAAGTTTCCCTTTCTTTTAGTATTCATTTCGTAAGAGTGAGTATGAGCTCCAGTTAAACTCCCTGTCTAATCCAAAATTCTCTTCCCTTTACAGAATATTCCTCCAAAGAGGACTAAGGGAAGAGGAATGGGAGACCAGCTAGAACCATATCCCGTCCAACCAAATCCTCCGAACGAATACGTCTCCCATACTAAATCTAGAGCAGCTTTCACCACCCTAGCTCATTCTGTGGTAGCCCATAATAAATGCTCAGATGTTGTTTCGGCTAACCCAGTGGTAAATACTGCTACAACAAAGATTTGAGATTTCACTCAACTGAAACTTCCATCTTATATTGGATCTAAGTCATATGAGGACCACCAGGAGTTTCTTGATCACGTACAGAAAGTTACAGATATTATGGAGGTGATTGCTATTGAAAGTGCTGAGTTGACCACGTATCAGTTGCAGGATGTGGCCCACTTTTGGTTTAGACAATGGAAAGTAGAAAGGTTTGCAGATGCAGGGCCCATAGAATGGAAAGAGTTTACCACTGCTTTTTTGGATAGGTTTTTCCCATTGGAGTTGAGGAAAGTGAAAGTTTTGGAGTTAATAAATCTGAAGCAAGGTAACATGACAGTGAAAAAGTATTTTCTCAAGTTCCTCATGTGGTGGCAGATAGCAGATCCAGGATGAGTAATTTTTTGTCGAGGGTGTCTAGCAGTGTGGTCAAGGAATGTAGAACCGCAATGCTGATTAAGGAGATGGACATATCCAGGCTCATGGTTCATGCTCAACAGATAGAGAAGGCTAAAAATAGGGAGAAGGAGAGTGAGAACAGGTAGTTTCAACTTTGCTCAGCCTAAGTCAAAGGGTGGGAATCGTTCTCAGTTCTGCCCAAAATCCTCAGTTCAAACTCTATCCTCAGCTAGTGCTCCAGTGACTAAATTTAGACACAACAATAGAGATAGGGCACTAAGACCTAAACCTCAGGGTAGTGTCAACAGCGCCCGAACCAATCCCCTTTGTTAGAAATATGGTAGAAACCACCAGGGTATCTGTAGAGCGGGAAGAAATGTGTGTTTTAGGTGCGGCAAGCCATGCCACAGAGTCAGAGATTGTCCCCAGTTAGGTTCTCAGGGTCAGTATAAATATCCCCAGCTCAGTCCGGTCGCCCGAATCAACAAGGTGCTGCTTCCAGTGCCACCAGTGGGCAATGCCCAAATAGACTCTATGCTCTTTAGTCCTAACAGTATTAGGAAAGTTCTCCTGATGTGGTCACTGGTATGTTACAAGTTTTTCATTTACATGTTTATGCTTTTCTAGATCCAAGAGCTTCGTTGTCCTTTGTTACTCCATATATAGCTATTGATTTCGGAGTCAGTCCTAAAATTCTAATAGAGCTTTTCTCAGTCTCTACCCCAGCGGGTAAATCTATCATAGCCCGTCGAGTATACAAGAACTGTCCGATTATGATATCTCAAAAAGTCACTTTAACAGACTTAGTCGAATTAGAGATAACTGATTTTGATATCATTTTCAGCATGGATTGGCTTTATTCTTGCTATGCATCAGTCGACTGCAAAAATAGAATTGTCCAATTTCAGTTTTCGAATGAGACTGTCCTAAAATGGAGAGGTAGTACTTCAGAACTTAGGGGTCAGCTTATTTCTTACTTTCAGGTGAGAAAAAAGATATCTACAGGATGTGTCTACCATCTCATTAGAGTCCAAGACTCTAGTTCAGAAACTCATACTCTTGAATAGTGTCAGTAGAATGTGAGTTCCCAGATGTGTTTTCCAAAGATCATCCCAGAGTTCATCCCGAAAGGGAAATCGACTTCGAAATAAACATTTTTCCAGATACTCAGCCATAATTATCCCACCATACAGAGTGGAACCTACAAAACTCAAAGAATTAGAAGAACAGTTAAACGATCTTCTAGATAAGGGATTTATCAGACCTAGTGTGTCAGTGGGGTGCCCCAATTTTATTCATGCGTAAGAAAGATGATTCTCTCAGAATCTGAATTGATTATCGTCAGCTAAATAAAGTCACGGTCAAGAACAAGTATTCACTTCCCAAAATTGATGACTTGTTTGACCAACTTCAGGGTGCCAGTTACTTCTCCAAGATAGACTTTAGATCAGGCTATCATCAGCTCAGGGTCAGGGAATGTGACATCCCGAAGACAGCCTTTAGAACTCGGTATGGTCACTTCAAATTCTTAGTCAAGTCATTTGGTCTTACCAACTCCCCAGCAACTTTTATGGACTTGATGAATCGTGTGTTCAAGAAGTACTTGGACATGTTCATCATAGTCTTCATAGATGACATTCTTGTCTACTCCCACAGTGAGTATGATCATGCAGACCATCTCCAAATACTACTACAGACTCTCCAAAACTATTAGCTATTCTCCAAATTTAGTAAGTGCGAATTTTGGCTAAGGTTAATAGCTTTCTTTGGCCATATAGTTTTCGGTGATAGCATTACAGTTGATCCCCAAAAGATTGAAGCAGTAAAAAATTAGCCCAGACCCATCTCTCTATTAGATATCAGGAGTTTCTTGGGCTTGACCGGTAATTACCAATGGTATATTGAGTGATTTTCATCTATTGCATCCCCTATGTCCAAATTGACTCAGAACAAAGTTAAATTCTAGTGGTCAGATTCTTCTGAGAAGAGTTATCTAGAGTTGAAGACTCAAGTCACTATAGCTCCAATTTTGACCCTGCCAGATAGTTCAGACAATTTTGTTGTGTATTGCGATGCTTCCAGAGTCGATTTGGGGTGTGTTTTGATATAACGAGGAAAGGCTATAGCCTATGCCTCTAGACAGCTTAAACCCTATAAAAGAACTATCCTACTCATGACCTTGAGTTAGCAGTAGTAGTGTTTTCCTTAAAGATTTGGAGGCACTATTTGTATGATGTGCATATTGATGTGTTCACAGACCATAAGAGCCTGCAATATGTGTTCTCTCAGAAAGACATAAACCTTCATCAGAGAAGGTAGTTGGAGTTGTTAAAAGACTATGTTGTGAGCATCATGTATCATCTGGGTAAATCCAATGTAGTGGTTGATACTCTCAGTAGGATGTCTATTAGTAGTGTTGTGCATGTGGAGGATGGTAAGAAGAAGCGAGCTCAGGAAGTTTATCAGTTTGCCTGACTAAGTCTTCACTTAGTCGATTCAGTAGGAGGTAATGTATGGGTGCAGAGCAGTTTAGAATCATCCCTGGTTTCCGAGGTGAAGGAAAAGCAGGATAGGGGTCCCAGTCTAGCTAAGTTAAAGAAATTAGTCAGAGATCAGAAGGTAGAGGTTTTTCTCCCAAAGAAGAAATGGTATGTTGCGCTGCAAGGGTTGGCTATGTGTGCTAGGTGTAGATAACTTGAGATAGTGAATTCTTGGAAAAGCGCATGGTGCGCGCTACTCTATTCATTCAGGGGCTACTAAGATGTATCGTAGTTTACGGGAGATCTATTGGTGGAGTGGGATGAAGAGAGATATTGCAGAGTTTGTGGCTAAGTGCTCAATATATCAGTATATTAATATTAAGTATCAAAAGCCTAGTGGGTCTATACAGGAGTTCAGTATTCCCACATGAAAGTGGGAAGAACTGAACATGGAGTTTGTGATGGGTTTGACTTGTACTCGTCGCTAGTATGATTTAGTTTGGGTCATTGTAGAGGAATGACCAAATCAGCTTATTTCCTACCAGTCCATACCTCTTATTCAGCTGAGGATTATGCCAAACTCTATATCAGGGAGTTGGTCAGGTTGCACGGTGTTTCATTGTCCATTATTTCAGACAGAGGTATGCAGTTCACCTCTCATTTATGGAAGGCATTCCAAAAGGGTCTTGGTACCTGAGTTCACCTCAGTACAACCTTTTATCCCCAAACAGATGGTTAGGCAGAGAGGACCATCTAGACTTTAGAGGATATGCTGCGAGCGTGCACGATTGACTTTAAAAAGTAGTTGGAATGCCCATTTACCTTTGATTGAGTTTGCATATAACAACAACTATCATTACATCATTTAGATGGCTCCGTTTGAAGCACTTTTCGGGAGGCAGTATAGATCTCTCATCGGTTGGTTTAAAGTGGGTGAGGCTGCAGTGGTAGGGGCTGACTTGGTATTTGATACCTTAGAGAAAGTTAAGTTGATCAGGGAAAGTCTTAAGATAGGTCAGAGCCGATAGAAATCGTATGCAGATGTGCGCAGAAAGGATCTCGAGTTCGAGATTGAGGATTTTGTGTATTTGAAAAATCTCTTTTATGAAAGGAGTGAAGAGGTTTGGCAAGCAGGGGAAACTCAGTCCCCGATATGTTGGTCCTTACCGAATTCTCAGCCATTTTGAAAAGGTAGCTTCCGAGCTTGAGTTGCCTTCAGACTTAGCTTCAGTGCATCCAGTGTTCCATGTCTCCTTGCTTAAGAAATGCATAGGTGACCCAGTAGTCATAGTCCCTATAGAGGGCATAGATATTCAGAACAACCTCTTTTATGAGGAGATTCCAGTCGAAATCCTTGATTTACAGACCCGCAGACTGAGGAACAAAGAGGTTCCTCCAGTCAAAGTCTTTGGCAGAATCAGTCCATTGAGGGAGCTTCTTGGGAGGCAGAAGCAGATATGCGGACCAAGTATCCCCACCTATTCTCCGCAAACACAGACTCAACCCAAGGTAACAGTTTTTCTTTGAATTGCTCAGTCTCATGTTCAGATATAGCTACCAATGTAGTATCAATTAATATTGCATACTCAGTCATGCATTCATGAATCATGTCTAGCTATGTACTCATACATCAGATATGCATGTTCAGTATGATAATTCAGTATATCAGTAATTTCGGTCAAGAAATCATGCTTCAGTTGTGCATGTCCAGTAAGAAAGTCCAGTCTATCAGTTATCCCATCGTAGTCACACTCATTCGAGGATAAATGTTCCCAAGGGTTAGATATAGTAAGACCCCACGAAATCCTCAGCTTAGCTTAGTCCTTTAAGCTTGCTAAGGGTCCCAGACTTAGAAAATTCTAGCTAAGTATTCAGACATAGTATTATTTTAGCCTTCGTTAGTTGGAAACTCTAATTCACGACTCTTATAACCTTAAAGTATCAATCTTTAGGTTGAATCATGATCAGGAATGTCAGTAGGTGTTTCCGGACGAATTTCAAATTTTTTAAACCTCGTTTGACACATGTCTGGGAACCCAAAATAGTGTATTAATGCGATCTCGACGCAGTGCGCCATCCATTGTGTCGATCAATATTTTTCCTTGGCTCCCAGTGGCAATTTTCAATGAACCAACATGGACTCGATGCGGTGCGTTGGCTATCGTGTCGATACCAACAATGCGATGCATCATCCCGTGCATCAATATTTCATTTTAAGTCATTAAAAGTCGCGTCCTTGGGGGTATTTAGGTTTTTTCCCTACCCCTATTCGGCCCTAAAATATGAGATTCATCCCTCATTGAGAAAAATATACGTACTTTCTCTCAAATTGCTCAAGAACCCTAGGTGCTTTCATTTCAAGGCCAAGGCTCAAGATTTCCACCATTATTCTTCAGGAATTTAGCAACTAAGGTATGTCAAGTGTTCATCCAAGGGTTCCCTTCCACCCTTGAAGTTCAAGAACATCTTTTAACTATAAGTTTTTCATGGTTGAAATTGAATGTGTTCATGATTACCATGTTAATGGTGTTTCTAGTTCATGACTTACTATAAGATTCATGTGGAATTGATTGATATGTGTGCATTATCATGTGAAACCATGTTGAAACCCTTAAAGTTGTAAATGTAGAATTGAACTATGATGCTTACATGTTGTTTTAGTGTCATGTGCATAGATTATGTCTTTCAAGTGTTTGATGAATTATTTATGTGAGTTGAATAGTAAAATTATATCATTTCAGTATATATTCAAGTTTATGTCATGCAAGTGTTTGCTAGAATGTCCCAAATGAATGTACGTTGACCCAATAATTAGCTATCATGTTTCAAGATTATGCCTTGTTGTATAATTTATGCTATCGAGTCCTGGGGGTATTTAATACCGGACAATTTAGTTGTTTACCTAGAGTCGTGGTCAGTCATAGGATAGTATCAGTCATGTCAAATCGGTGAAATTCAGTCAATTACAGAACTCAGGGAAACTCAATAGTATTCAGAAATCAATCACAGTATCCAGTTCAGACCTTAGTAGTACTCAGTCCGTCAACGGAATTCAGTAGTATTCCATCAGTCCACAGAACCCAGTGAACTTAGTTCAGTTCAGTTATACAATATGATCAAAATAGTTTAGTCCAGCCTAGAACAGTCTAGAATCCAGTCCAGTGTCTATTCAGTTGGGAATAGGATTCAGCACCGAGTGAACCCACGGATGGGGACTCACCTGCCAGTAGAGGGTGTGATCCTTAGAAGCAGACCTTGTGTTCCATAACTAAGTAGCCAGCGTAGGTTGAGACATCAACCTGCCAGTTGAGGGTTGATAAGGTGATCTACCTGCCAGTTGAGGGTACCACCATTCTCATTCAGAGCACCTGCCAGATGAGGGTGACTCAGCTTGTCTTTACCCGTGGCACGGTAATGACACCCTTCTAGCTGGGGTTACAAGTTGGACCCCAATCAATTCAGAGAAGGGTATGTCGTTAGATGATTACTTCCCACAGTTTCAGTTTTAGTTCCAGTATCAGTATAGAACTAAATTCAATTCTACAGAAAATCAAGACTATCAGATACAGTCACTCAGCTCAGAACGGAACTCAATATAGTTCCACAGAATCAAGACTGTCAGATACAGTCACTCAGCTATCAGTAATTCAGCATCAGTAGGTTCAAATATTAGTTAATCAGTATTCAGATTTGATATTCCAGTGTTATCATAATCTAAGTTACAGTTTGCATATTCACGTATGTACTCTCATTTAGTTGTACTCACGTCATTCAAACAGTATTGTTCATGCATATGAACTCATGCATTTCAACCTACCTCACTTTGCATGCCAGTACATTCAAAGTACTGATGCTTACCCTTTTTTTGCGCTATGATGTTTCATATCATAGGTTCAAACGCGCGGGCTCCCGATCATACTTAACAGTTCTGATATTCAGCTAACAGAGTTAGTGGTGAGTCATCTTAGTTCGAGGACATGATCATTATTTTAGTAGTTCAGCTTATTTTAGTAGTTCGGAGTTAGTTGGTGACTTGTCCCATCAACTCCATATTTCAGACAGTTTAGAGGTTTTTTTAGACTAGAGTATTTTCAGACAGATGTATCAGATTTCATATTTGTTATACCGTATTCAGTTTTATTACAATATTGAACCTTATGGCATGTTTTTTGCCTAATTTCTGCATGCTATAGTATTATTATTTAGTTATTGCAGCAGGTACCACTCATGGGTTAATTTGTGGTCCTTCAGAATATGAGTACCGTGTAGCGTCTGGCGTATAGACTCGGAGCGTTACAACAAAGATGCAAAATGCAAAGGATATATTGTCCCAAATGAACGAAAATTAAAAAAATGACTTTACAGGAGCAAAAAAAACCATAAAAAAGAAAGGAAAAAATTAAAAAAATATATAATTTGTTGAAAAAATGGGGCAAAAACTCCAAAACAAGATTCAAAAGAAGTCAACATAACTACAAAACAAGGTACAATGCAACACAACTGAAAAGATCAATCATCAAAGAGCAACAAATGTCGAAAGCACAAATGCAATGCAATGCTCATTGAGGAATTAGTCACTTTTATCCCAAATACCATCCTACCCGTCCCCAAGCCTATGTTACAAGCCGATAGCAAGTCCTACGAGATCCTATTCCAAGTGTTCTCACATCAGTGTATACTTACATGAAGGTCAAGCCTATGATGTCGCAATGGTGTGCATTGAATTCTTTTCTAAGTATGCGTGTATTTCTCTAGATGTTCCCAAATTTAAAAAGAAAAATTACTCAAATATGTACGAAATTGGACTTTTTTTTGGAAGAGGGTACTTGAAACATGAGGATAGGCATAGCTCAAAATATTTTTTATTAAAGCAAGACAAAAAATCTTGTTGATACTTAGGCGTGTCTGAGGTACTACCTAAAACTATAGGAGTTACCCTAAAGTCGATCTCAGTTAGTTGGGAAAGAGTTGGGGGAGTTCTTATGCACACTGCTAATTATTGGTACCAACTGAAGTCAAGACACGATCATATCTTCGTCATCTTTCAGCACTTTTTATCAAGAATAGGAAAAATTCTTTCTTTCTTTTTTCAAGACGCCCATTTTCACATACGGGTATTTTTTACTTTTCATCCAAGACGCCCACTTTCACTTACATGCATTTTTACTTTTTATTAAAGGCGCTCAATTTTAAAATACAGGCATTTAATTTTTCCTTTCAAGCACATACCTTTATAATCGGTATTTTATTTTGTAGTTAAGCGCTTATTTTTGAGTATTTTTTACATTTTTTATAGATCTGCCAGACAAAAAGCCACTACATTTGTTCTGCAGTGTAGGGCCTTTTACATTTTAATAGCCCCACCAGTCAAGACATTATTAGATTTCAGTTACCTTACTAGTTGAGGGCCTTATTATTCGTGGACAATCAGAGACAGCAATCAGATGTCTTCATAACAATCAAACACGTCATACATTTTGCCAAGATTTTTTCTCTCTCAAACAGACAGTATTTGAAATAGATCATACACTGGGGCAAATTTTGATAACCTGCCTCAAAATTTATCTTATTTTCTTATTTCGAACTATATTGACCGAATTCTCGAGACACTTAAGAAATGTAGAAAACTCTATGCAGAGTTCGGTCATCATAACCCCATAATCATTCTTTCTCCCCAACAAGTACACAATCTTGCATCCTCCAGCATCTCAAAGCTCGATACTGGGGAAATTTTGAAAGAAGCATCGGGAATATATGAACACTTTTATTCCCAAATAATTCTTTGCTTAATAATCATTTTTTTCATAGGTTTGTCAACCTTAAAATCGGATAATTAGGTAAGTTTGCCTTCCAAAAGACAGTTATACATATTTTCCTTCTATTTAATATTTCTACTTGCTTGTCTTTACTTGCACATATCGCACTTTATTTATTTCTTTTTGCACTGCATGCTATCTTTTCCTTTATTTGCACGCATTAGAATTTAATCGTTTTATCATTTGTTATTTAAGCACTGTATGTTTTTCTTACCTTTATTTGCATATCTCGCAATGCATTTATTTTATCATTTAAGCACTGCATTTTATCTTTTCCTTTATTTATACGTATCGCAATGCATTTATTTTATCGTTTAAGCATCACATTTTATCTTTGCCTTTACTTGCACGCACAACAATGTATTTATTTTATAGTTTAAGCACTCAGTCTATCTTTGTCTTTAATTACACGCATCGCAATGCATTTATTTTATTATTTTAAGCACTGCATATTATCTTTGTCTTTATTTGCACACATCGCAATGCATTTATGTTATCCTTTAAGCACTGCACACTAGCTTTATCTTTATTTGAACATCGCAATGCATGTATTTTATTATTTAAGCACTGCATGTCATCTTTGCCTTTACTAAAACATATCGCAATACATTTATTTTTATTATTTAAGCACTCCACGCACATATCACAATGTATTTATTTTTATTATTTAAGCATTGCACGCACATATCGCAATGTATTTTGTCATTTAAGCACTGCATGCCTCGCAAATATCGCAGTGCATTTATTTTATCATTTAAGCACTGCATGTCATTCTTGCATTTACTTGCATGCATCGCAATGTATTTATTTATTTAAGCACCGCATGCTATCCTTGCCTTTATTTGCATGCATCGCAATGCATTTGTTTTATCATTTAACCACCGCATGCTATCTTTACTTTTATTTGCACGCATCGCAATGCATTTATTTTATCATTTAAGCACCACATGTTGTCTTTGCCTTTATTGGCACGCATCGCAATGCATTTATTTTATCATTAAAGCATCACATGTCATCTTTGCCTTTATCGGCACATATTTTTATGCATTTAAGCACTGCACGTACATATATCATAATGCATTTTATCATTTACTGCACACACATATCGCAATGCATTCATTTTATCATTTAGGCACTGCACACCTTGCAAATATCGTAATGCATTTGTTTTACTACTTAAGCACTGCATGTCATCTTGGTTTTTTCTTGCACATATGGCAATGCATTTGATTTATAATTTAAGCCCCGCATATCATCTTTACATTTACTTGCACATCACAATGCATTTATTTTGTTATTTAAGCACTGCATGCTTTGTCTTTACCTGCACATATCGCAATGCACTTATTTTACTATTTAAGCACTGGATGTTATCTTTGTTTGTACCATTTCTCTAATTAGTTAAGCTCTGCATGTTATCTTTAATTTCTTAAAAAAATCAAAAATTAAGCTTAATTTTTCGTTTGTATTTTATTGAGCAATACTTCTTAGTTTGATGCATTTGCAATCATATAATTTGTGGCTAAATTGGGTCCGTCCACCCCAAGATAGGATATTTTGGATTAGTCTGCCCTCTAATAAGACTTTTATGCATGTCTGTCTTCAATTGAATATTTTGTTTGACTGTTAAAATCTTGCAATGCATTTATTTATTTATCTTTAATTTAGTTAAGCACTACATGTTATTTTTTGAATTTCTTAAAAAAAAACAAGTTTAGTTACTCGTTTGTCTATTGTTTTTCAGTTTTATAAATTTTGCAGAATTTGGGGACGCATTGAGTTTGTTCAACTCAAAACAGGACATGTCGGGATAGCTTTTGAACTATACCCGACCTGATCCCCGTGCAACTCGAATATGCAGGCAACTCTAAATTGGAGTTCGCTTGAATTTTTTTATCAAAAAGAATTTTTTGTCGAGTAAAATTGGCTACACGTCAATATTTTTCGTTTGAAGACTTCTATATTATCTTCAAACGAAAAGGGACAAACTGTTGATACCCAATTTTAGCTCTCCATACTTAAAATTAACACTTTTAAGCTTTATGATCGTTAAAGTACATAAAGTGCAATTTGTCACACATTTTTTTTATAATTTTTAGCAACGTAACAATAATAATCATTTTTTAGAATTTTTTATCAATTTATTGTCATATTTTAAATTTGCATTATTTATTGATAATTATCCTTAATTTCATAAATTTTAGAATTTCTATCAGTTTATTATCATATTTTTGCTCAGTTATCTACATACGTACATAGCATAAAACTGCAATCCATTCTTACATATTATAATTTTAAATGTTTATAGCGTAATATAGTTTTTTAGATAATTATATTTTTTATTTATTTTTTATATTTTTCTGTAATTATATATCAGCATTCAAATTCTTGTATAGTCTGTAAATGTAAGTCGGTTCGCTTATTTTTATACACAGAGCAATAAATCAAGTCAAGGTCTCGTCACTTTCTAAAAGCTGACACTTGAGGTGACGGATTGATATTTTCGTTCATTAAATAAAAAGTCTTTGTACATAGATTAAAAGGATGAAAAATCCTTCAGTTAATAACCTACGGGCTGAGAAGAGTTTTTAAGAAGACAAGAGAGGGTCAATTTTTATTTTTTGGTTAAAGATGGGGGTCACTTTTATTTATAAAATAAAGAAAAATGGGTCAATTATTGAGATGCATTTTTCAACTACCCACAGATTTTGTCTCCTTTCTCTTTATCACAAAAATATATATCCACACATACAAACACAAAATACGCACACCACACATACACACAAAAACTATTGCTTCTCCACCATTCTTTTTCTCCCTTTTTTCTCCCTCTTTCTCTCACTCCCCAAAAGCCTTAAACTATCATCGGAGAACCAACGGTGGTCCGGCGGAATCCCCCTTCCTTTGCCTCACCACTCCGGCGATCACCAAGAAATCATCAGTGTCGCCCCTTCTCTCCCTTTCTAGCAAAACACCACTAATTTTCCCCCTTTTCGTTGCTCCTTTTTGCACTGCCTCACCAGAGGTGGTGGCCAGCGAGATTCAGCCGTACCATCACCACACGCCACCCAACACCACTAAAACAGTCGCACCACCACAAACCACCACCTTCTCTTCCTTATCACTATTTCAGTCAACCAAGAACAAACCCACGTCAGATTCTGGCTAAACTCCATCGAAAATGATGAGCCATTGTCATTCTATTTATTATTTTTTTCAGATCTGGGCGATAATACTATGATAATGCAAAATATGACATCGTAATTTCAAGTTATTCTATTTCTTTGTTAATTGTTGTTCCGTCTCTTTTATTAAATTGTTTGTGTTATTTTGTTCTATAATCTAAATTGATATTTTTGAATTTTGTGGTGATTGATAATATTTTTTCCAATGAATGTCTCTGTTTCGTATGATTTTGGCTTAGTTTTGAACTGATGACTCTATTATTGTTTCTTTATTTGTGTTGATATTTATTAACAATTTACTTCAATAGTTTTATGTTATTTATGGCTTTAGTTTATTTAATTATTATATTGTAAGGTTTTTTCTTTTGTTAATTTTTTTTTTTGCAGTTTTGATTATCCTATTTGAGTTGTATTGTGTCAATTGTTACTTTGATTAATTTATCCTTTCAAAATATGTTGTTATCGTTGGTATTAATTTGATATGGCCGATGAAGAAATTCTCTGTCAATTTTTTAGGCTTCCACAAATAAAAAGACGGATATTGTCTATATAAATATGTAATAAAATAAATATTTCGGGCGATGACTAAATTTTTATAACAATACAAAAGGTTTTATGATTCGTGTCTTGGCAAAGCGATTTTAGACAGCCAATAAATTGAGCAACCACTTCGTAGCCATGACGTATTTAAAATTTAATCTGAGCCCACTTTTTAACAAAAATTATATTTTTAAATACATATGTGCAAACATACCTTTTAAATTTATTTTGATAATTATTTATTTGTTACTAATATTTTTGTTACGAATATTTATACAGGTGTTTGGAATATTCGTCAGAAAAGACATTTAAAGAAGAACTTAACTTTAATATTTTTTATACTTGTACAACTATTAATCATTGTGAAAACTTTATTTTTGGGATGTCGGACGGGATATTCTTTATTTTACACAATCCTCACCACGTGTTAGGCAATTTTAGACCACTAATATTTATATTAAAATCAATTTATGTTTGATTAAATAATTCACACTTTTTACACTAAAAAACATTATGTAGTTTTTTCTAAAATCAATTTCTTTTTTTATTCATTCTTTGCCTTTCTTTTTTATATATCCTTATATACTTTTGTTTATACATCTTTACGTGCGTCTATATATATTTTGTAATAACATATGTATTATATTATTTTTGTATTTGCAAACATTGATTTTTCTTTTTCTCTTTTACTAATAAACCTAAGTCTGGTCGGGATTCACATTTGTGTATTCTGAAGGGTGCCTAATCCCTTCCCTTCAGAATAATTTTAACCCTTACCTAGAATTTAATTGATTCGCAGATTGAAATAAAAATCATGCTTGTTAATAAATAAGTAGGTTTCCTATTTTTCCTTTAAAATTAGGTGGCGACTATGTACAAATTAATTCTTTTCAGAGTTCATAATGTCGTGCTCATTTTAATCTTAGGTAAAAATTAGGTATGACAATAATTATGATAAACCTCAGCCTATTTGGGCCAAAAAAAAATGAGAACTCATTTATAAAAGTGGTAGTTTGGATAAGTTTAAGCGGGACCTAAAGAGGGCAACCATGGAGCCTGCTATCGAGTTCCAAGTTGATCAGAGTAAGCACGAGTAGTGCATGTTGGGGCCCTCCTCTAGTCAGCCACCACCATCAACTCCTAGGTGTACCCAATATGCCTCCTAATGCCCCAGATAGGGGCGAAGGCCACATCTAACGCCTAGGGCATCTTAGGTATGCCTCTACTCCCCTATGTTATTTTTTTTCTTAGCATGCACTGGGGACAGTGCACCAACTTTTAGTTGGAGGAGAGGGTGTACCAACCACTCAGTGTTTTGTTATCGTGTCTCTTTTTCTAGAGTGTATTATCATAGTAGAGTCAGCATATTTAGGTTATTGTGTTGTTCATTAGATATGCTATGTTAATTTTGTTTGACTAGGATAAAAATAAGGAACTGTGGTTCAGTCAATGTTTTGTGTTGTCTGTGTCTTATAAAATGATACTCTTTTTTTGTGTGAAATGTGTGTTATAAAGATATGAGGTTGTGACTATTATTGAATCTTGGTATGTCATTGGTATTAGGGATAAAATATTATAGCTTAGTAGTACATGAACAGGATAGGTAGTCGTTGATAATGCAACCTTGTGCTATGTGTGTGAGAGGTGTTTACTTATGGGACTTCGTGTATGTTATACACTTCAAGATCCAAGCAGTTATCCACACGTGGAATTATGGCCTTAGGAGCTTAAACGGGGTCTACCAAGTGAATCCTTGACCTTTTTTCTTGACCTTGGCTTGGACCTCTTTGTACTAGCCTCGAAAGATGTAATCAAAAGTTTTAAGACCCCTTTGGCTTATATCATCTTCCCCTTCTTGAAAATAATTCATCCTCAAATCCAAATCTTATAAAACAGTAGGAGACACAAGCAAACACACTATCCTCGTGGCATGGGGGTTAGGGTTAGCATAATCATTCCAAACACCATGCCATGATTGCACACACTTTTGATGCAACAAGGCATTAAAATGATCAATCAAGGGTGTATAACCCTAAAAAGTAAGAACTAATTCATCATTCAAGAGCTTTGAACAAAGGAATATGCTAGAGAAACCATGGCAATAATCAACCGTTCTTGAAGGCTCACATGGATTCTAAGTCTCAATAAGCTCATAACCCCTCTATAGCACTTAACTTTATTGGAGGCCCTTCCCTTATACAACCTCGGCTTCTTAAGTAGATCAGAAATCTCCAAGAAAGACTTTCCATGTTAGGAATGAGTTTCAGCAACCTCACCCATGGTCGGATTATCTTTTTGTCGAAGCACCACGTGGTGTAGAGAAGAACCACCATATTTTAAATGATCATCGAGATCAAATAGGCAGAGTATCCATGGAAACTGGTTTAGGAAACACTTCTTTTCCCAAGATTACTACCAATACAATCATTTACACCCTTTATACTAGCATGATCATCAACAAAGGTAATTAGGAGGTCATTCTCATTCAATATGTAATAGCCAGCTTATTAGTTCCTTTTAATGAAGGGTTTAATTGGTAATTATAACCAATTATTAGTATTAATTAAGAAATTAAAAAGGGGCAAGCCAAAAGCTTTCAGTTTCACATTAAAGATTAGCATAAATAAAACAATTATGTTGGGAAGGCAAAAGCAAGCAAAACAGCGTACCAAAAGAAAAAAAAGAGATAAACAGAGAGTATCTACATAGTGTTGGAAGGCATTTTCGTCAAGTGATAAGGTATGAATTTGTTTGTAGTTTTGGCATAGAATTTTGGCAAAGTAGTAAATAATGTATGTTTGATCTTCTTCATAGTGGTAATAGTCTATTGTTACAGTAACTAATAAAGTGTTGTTTGTAATATTCTTTATCACTGTAAGGGTAGAAATTGATTACTGTAAGGGTAGAATCCAACTAATCCAACCATTCTTTGTTACTGTAAGGGAAACAATAATGTTAAGGCAATAATTGATTAGTGATGAGAGAAATGGTTGGCACTGGAATCACTTCTTGAGGGTAGAAATTTAAATAGTGAAGCTATTGACATTATGGGTAAGAAATCATTGGCTATTATGTTGAAATTTTTGTTTTGGCAGCCTTCCCTTATTAAATTATCCTTAATTCATGGATAATGATATGAGATATTAAGGTTTAGCATTAACCTTGAACAGTAAGGATATTGGAATCTGACCTCGAATAATATAATTGATATCATTATTTAATATTTTTTGCATAGATTGAAGCCATTGAAGGCTATTTGGCTGGCGTTCTACACATAGTGAAGTTGTGGAACTTGTCGTTAGCGAGGTAAGTGAGACTTTAAACTTTGATGCTTCCTTTTCAAATCTACATTATAAAAATTATGTTTTTCTGCCTAGTCCATGTGTTGGAACAAGCGTACGACTTGGTAGAATCAGTGGTATTGATTATTTGCGGATATGTTTTTGTAAAGTTTAGTGAGAACTGTTTAGTGATAATCTGTGGGGTGATTTAGGGGTGTTGAACATATTTTTTGTCACTGCAGTTATGGTCTCTAGGGGCATACATAGCTGTCATAATATATTAGGGGCATTACTTATGTTACCGTAATATGTTAGGGGCATTATTTATGTTGTCGTAATATGTTAGGGGCATTACTTATGCTATCGTGATATGTTAGGGGCTTGTACATGCTGCTGTAGTAGACTTTTTGAGACATTATATATGTTATCGTGGACTTGTTGGGGTGTTAGACCGATCACTTTCATTGCCGTTATGACAAGTCGTGAGAATGGATTGAGTTGAGATATACAGAGACATTTTTTTAACTTCCTTTAGGTCTTATTGACATTACTTTGTGAGAGACATTATGTACATATTATTTGAGTATTTTTATTGTGCCTTATCTTTTCTAATACTTGTTCCATAGGTATTAAAGTAGTGGGTCGAGGATCTTACTAGGTTATATTTATATAGCCCACTCCTTACTTGCATACATGCAGATACGATTGTAGAGAGAGAGGTTCGTGGCTGACTGTCTTTACGTGTGATTCTGTCGCTAAGGTGAGCCTTCGCATTGTTCATGAAGGCTGTCATTTATCTTTAGTTATTTTTAGCTTATGTTTCCTTTTGTTGGGTTTGTATGCCCAAAAGTTGAACTCATGTAACTCACTTTAAATGCTCCATGAACTTCGTATGGGACTTGGGTTAGAGATTTGTTATCTAAACTACTGTCGTTTTCATAAATCGCTATGCGGTATCTTGTTGGATAATTACCTTGCATTAATGATTATTTCTTGCATATAGAGTTGTATATGTTTTTATCTCAGTGTTTCTAGATATTATGAATGCATAGAAAATTGGTTTTTCTGGCACGTAGTGTTGTCGCGAGCCAGTCACGCCTGGGGATTATTTTGGGACGTGACACAATCGACCAATATTCTCAACATTATCATTCACTTGAGGTCCTTTAAACACTTCACAAACATTTCCAAGTGTTGGGATAGCTTTACGCAGAATTTGGTCCTCATGACCTTTACACGACAATGAACTATCACTCGTCTCAATGGCTTCAACACTAAGTGAACACAAATTGATCTTTCTAGAAGAGTCAATTTTGTCATCATTAATTTCAACTAGTGTATCCACACTCTCAAGTTGTACATTATCATAATTAATTAAAGAGATATTAGGATAACCTAAAGATAAGCTATCATCCATACTTAGTTGGCTACTAGCCTCATTTACTAGAGTGCAAGAGTTGGCTTGGTTACCTTGAAGTTCGTTTGGAGCACGCTTACTTATAGAAGCTTGATTTATTGTTTATTTAAGATCCAATATGGTAGCTATTAAAACTGCCATGGTTATCTTTCCTGATGCCATAGTACCTAGAAAAAGAAATACTAAACAGAAACAAAACAACGAATAAGTTAAAGATTAGGAAATCAACCTCACAAGCTCTCAAAGTTCACACCTTTGATTGTCACTCAATTGGCGTCGCAAGTCTTGATAGCTCGTTTGTACTCTAATGAGATTACTTGGTACCAATTTTGGCTTGAGATCAGAATATATTCTTGTTTTAAGGATTCAAATAAACAAAAAAATTGTGTTCAGACGTGAATAAAAAACTAACAATGAAATGAAAAAAGAAAAGCTAGAAAGAAATAGGACAATGAAAGAAAGGACTCAAAAACTAATTCACATCTAAGTAGATTGATTAATAGTCGTTAATTAGTGTTAGAATCAAAGAAAATAAGTTAAAAAATCAAAGAAAAGAAACTAAGAACCTAAATTTGAGCTTGGGGCAATTTAGATGGTTGAGTGACGTGGCTGCCCCAAATTTGATGTTGAATGTTGGCTGAAGTTTTGGAGATTTCTTGTTTCCAATTCGAATTTCGATCAATCTTCACCTTAGATGTGGGGTAATTGGCATTGGAGGGAAAAATGCAAAGAATTGGACCTTTCAATTGTTCTTTCAAGCTTAAGAGAATTTGAATTCTCTTGTAGTCCCCCCTTGTACTTTTCTATGTCTTCTTCTTTGAGAATATTTGATACGAGATATAAAACATGAAATTGGAAACAAAACAAAAACAAGTACAACAAACAAAAATAAAGCAATAACGTAAATGATAGATAGAATGACACAAAAGAAGGAACACAAGCAAACCGCAATATACTAAATTGAGGCCCTCAAACGTAATCCGACTACAAGCACCGATTCCCTTAGGAAGACCGAGACGAACGTTGAACCCTCACAACCCATATTTATAGACAATCTGTAAGTTCCCAACAAGCTTAACATTCGTAAGTGTATTTCAAAACATATCCAAAATCATCTACCTAAAAATGAAAGAAAATTAGCTATACATAGCCATGGTCTATTTATTACACTATGGACCCAAAAGTGACCCTAAAAGCTGTTGGACCCAAAAGTGACCCAAAGCCCAAAATATAACAAAGTAGCCTTCATTCTTCCGATCTCTTCATGGGGGATCGCAATATTCTTCTTCATCCCAAAACTATGGCCATGATACACTTTCACTTGTATCATCCTCTTCTTCATGAAGAAAATTTATCCTCAAATTCAAGAGTTCATCATGTTCAAGATCAAGGAATTTCGGAGATTTCTTAGAAGCGGCAGGGAGCATAACATGTGTAACCAAGTAAAGTGGAATACTAAGCTCACCTTCTTGAGGTCAAACTCCTCCATCGACACTTTGTTGGCTAGCAAATTTGGAACGGTAAGATCCCCATCACATGGATTCATATCAATCTCCACATTTTCATCAAGATCACCAACTTCATCCTCATGATCTACTTCATCTTTATAGTATGTATCACCTTTTCGAAGTATAATGGCTCGTCTTATTGGAAACTCACTCATTCGGTGACCCCATACTTCATATTTAAAGCATTGAGTACCCTTAAGATTAAGATTATCTCCTTCTCTAGGTAGATACTTTGGAGGACTCTTCTCAATGGTCTTCTTCTTAAAAGTCTTCTTAAAGTCGAAGCCTTGACTCTAATTGGAGGATAGCTATTCCCCACTTTAGGCTTAGTTGTCTCCCTCTCCAACTTTATATCTCTCTCAATATCAATAGCCGCTTCTAAAAGATCATTCATCCAGGCAAACTTGTGTATTGACATTCGAGAGACAATCTCTTAATCAATCCTACCTTAAAGCGGATCTTGGTATGCTCTTCATCCTCGTTATAATCAATCTTCAAGAGTAGATTTTGAAATTTATCATAGTATTCTTCAACATTCTTATCTTCTTGTCTCAAATTGTACAACTTGGCAAGCAACCCTTGTCTATATCTCTCTGGTACATACTTGACTCTCATAAGGGCCTTCATAACATCCCATAGTAGATATTGACCTCCATGAAGGATCCCTTGATTTCTCTTAGCCGATTCCCACCAAGTCAAAGCATATCCTTCAAATTGAGCAATGGCATAGGTCGTCCTTTTAACATCGGGAAAATCATTAGCTTGGAAAATCCTATCATATTGCGACTCCTATTTGAGGTACCTTTTAGGACCACTACCTCCATTAAAGATAAGAAGAGTGACCTTGATAGAATAGATACCCATATCACAACCTCCATAGCCACCCTAGTCTCTTGGGACACACCCTTGTGCACCATATCCATAACCTCCTTCAACATGTCCTACAAACTGTCCTTGAACTCCAACAGCTTGGTTTGGTGGCATTTGGTTAAGTGGAGCTTGTTAGGGTGGATTAGGAATTGGTGGTTTGTGGTAGTGCGGTATTTGGATTTGGGGTACCTGATATGGTGGGTAGTAGGGTGGATTGAGGCCTTGTGGGTTTAATTCTTGGGGGAATTGGTAGTTTGGAACTTAAATTAGGGGTGTTTGATAGGGTGGAGTGAGGATTTGGGGAGCTTGGGTGGTATTTTAGGGCATATTTTGGTTGAATTGTAGTGGTCGGCTACATGTTGTGGAGTTTGGTCGGTAGTAGTAGTGGTAGGCAAGGGAGCACTTATTTGTGGGGAGGGTAGAACATATGGTGGAGAGTTCTAGGAGAGATGGTAGCCGAAGTCTCTTGAACTTAGCACTTAAGGATACTCGGAGGTGGATTTGAGGAGTAGCATTGGAAGAATTATGGTTTCCTTCCACACATACCATCCCTCCATCTAAATTCGTCACTCTCTCCTCCAAAATGGATAACTTCTCATTCATATCTTGTCGCATTCCCATTATTGCCTCAACCAAGGTGTCAATGCTTGCCCCGCTAGAAGTAGGTTGGATTTCGTCATCCGTTTCCATAGTACCTATCAACAAGACATCCAAACAAAAATAGAAACAAGTTTAAAGTTAGTGGAATGAACACTCTCTATCCGAGTGTTTAGTTTGGCACACAATTTAGCTCAACTTTTTGGTCTTGGTTGCTTAACGTATATGACTCTATTAAGAAGTGAAGGACTTGAAGAAATTGAATTTCAAGTGATAAACTAATAAAACAAAAGATAAAATAAGGAAAATACACAAGAAATGAAGACACAAAAGAAGAGCAAATAAGAACTAATTGAAAAACTAAGTAGATTACGGTTTAGTTGTTAATTAGTTTCACGAATCAAAGAAATAAAAGGAGGAATTACGAGATGAAATTGATGTGTTTGAACCTGATTCAATGGAGTTTTGAAGTGATGAGAATTGTTTTAGAAGTTGAATTGATGTTGGAGAAGTGTTGAATTGAGTTCGGGATGCGTTGGGGCTGATTTGCGTTCAATTTGAGGTGTTCTGTGTTGAGGTACGTTTGGGGAGTTACTGCAGCAGGTGGGGCGCATGTCCATCACACCTTGGATGCAGGAGGACCTCCCCCTACTGGTTTGAGGTACGTTGGATCCACTGGAGCATACCAAGAGCACCTTGGGCGCAGACACAAGGCAGGTAACACGCTCATCTCTCTTGAAATGGCCATTTTGCCCTCTAAATGGTAGCCCCTTGTACTCTCTTGTGGAATATCCTTTAGGTACTTGTACAAACACTTTTGTACACCTTTTTCTTCACTTTTTAGGATAAAACAACTACTTTTTGAAGAAAAATCCCCTCGAGGATTTGAATTTCTCCAAGAACACTCAAGAATACCAACAACTTCAAAATGCTATAACTTTTCAACCCTTGCTCGGAATGAGGTGAAATTTTGAGCTTAGGCTATTTTAAACCTTCTCAACACATTCCAAGCATCAATTTCCTCAGATTCTCAACCAAAAATTCCAGATTAAGTCCACCTTCAACCTTCAAACTTGAGCTTCTCAACAATGGAAGACCCTCCGATTGAGCTCAAATTCAAGGTTTAGACTCTAATGGTGTTAGGGAACAAGAATCTAACACCAAAACACAAGAAAAACAAAAAATCAAAGACTCAAAATACAACCTAAAGTCAAAAACGTGAATAGTGAATTTGTTTTTGGATTTTCGATTTTCAAACACAACGATGCCCAAGACTAGAATCGTGAGAACGATTCTAAGCTCGGCTCTGATACCAAATAATACGAGACGTAAAACACAAAATTGAAAATAACACAAATACAAGGACAAAAAAGTAAAATGAAGCAATAACATAAAGGATAGATAGAATGACACAAGAGAAGGAATGCAAGCAAACCACAATATACTAAATTGAGGCCCTCAAACGTAATCCGACTACAAGCACCAATTCTCCTACGAAGACCGAGAGGGACATTGAACCCTCACAACCCATGTTTCTAGACAATCCGTAAGCTCCCAACAAGCTTAACATAAACACTCGCAAGTGTATTTCAAAACATATCCAAAATCATCTACCTAGAAATGAAAGAAATCTAGTTATTTATAGTCATGGGTTATTTATTACACAATGGGCCCAAAGTGACCCTAAAAGCTATTGGCCCCAAAAGTGACCGAAAGCCCAAAAGATAACAAAGTAGTCTTCATTCTTCCAATCTCCTCATGGGGATCGCAATATTCTTTTTCGTCCCTAAACTGTGGATATGATGCACTTTCACTTGTATTAATATTCCCTTGTGATGCTTTTTGATTCTTTCTTTGAAAGTCTTGGAATATCCTTGGAATATTCTTTGAGACAAACAAGTTCCACACCTTCTCCAACCTCTTTTTTGGATCAAACAACCACCTTTTGAATATTCTTCTTCAACAATATATGAAGATGGTGAATAACACCAAGAACATTCAAACTTGAACCCTAAGCAAATAACCTCGGAAATGGACAAAACTTTGAGATCCAAGCTCACATTAAACTCTAAAACATAACCAACACGTTTGTCAACCCAAATTCTTAACAAAACTTTCCAAATTTGAGATCCCACCTTCAAGCTTCTTCAACTTACGCTCAACAATCGTGGATGACTCAAATCAATTCAGAAATAGCTCAAATTTAAAATCTAGACTCTATTAGTGTTAGGGAACAAGGATATAATACTAGAAACACCAAAATACACAAAGATCTAAAACCGAAAGTTTCGGCCTAGGGGTAAAACTTTTTTTTTTATTTTCAGTTTTGACACTTCTTTTTTTACGGATTTTCAAGATAACAAACCCATGATTGACTTCGTAGGAATGAAATCAAGCTCGGCTCTATACCAAATGATACAAATGGAGATACTAAAACCAAAATAATCTAAGGAAACTAAGGATAGAAGATACAACAATGTAAAGATAGGCAAATTGACATAAGAAACTACAAGGAATTAAGAAACAACGAGTGTATCAAACTCAAAGACTCTTAAACTAGTAGAATTGAGCACCAATTTCTTACATATACCTCAAGGGAATCAAGTTCTCAAGCAACCCACATTTTTAAAAAAGATGTCAACATAAGCTAATCCAAGCTTGCAATTCACCCTCAAAGGAGAATTCATTCATATACCATCCAAAGTTGTAAATGAAATTACTAAAGCATCTATTTATAGTATTTGTCTTTGCCTAAAATAGCCTATTACAAAATAGCCCAAAAGTGGATATTTTGGAAATAACCCACATGGGCTCTTCAACATAGAGTCCAAGCTCCAAGCAATTATCCATACGTGAATTATGGCCTTAAGAGCTTAAACGGGGTCCACCAAGTACATCCTTAAGCTTTTTTCTTGACCTTGGCTTGAACCTCTTTGTATTGGCATTAAAAGATGTAATCAAAAGCTTTAAAGCCCCTTTGTCTTATATCAAATAATAAATGAAAAGAATAAAGAAAACCATGCCAAGTCATAAAATAAATAAAAGAGAATAGGGGATAGTAAAAAAAAATGGTTGAGTAGTGGGATCAAAAATATAAATGTAGCGCTAGGGAGGGTTGAGTCACTATTTCCCATATGTACCATAGAGTCACTATTTCCCATATGTACCATACCTGCCCCCAAAACAATATTACAAGTTGAGAAAATTCCTATAGTGATTCTAGTCCAACCGTCCAAAAAACTAAGGCATAGAAAATAAAGGCAAGTTTATGGTATTGCATGCATATTGTTTGAACTCCTTTGTGTGTATGAGCGTTTTAACGTAGTCCCACTATTGATATGCATTATGATACTAAGAGAGTATATGACTTCTTCATTATAATGGTATATGGGTTGCATTATTAGCTGTTTATTTATTGGAGCAATTCATTTCTATATATGTGTTGTTGCTAATTTGATGTCATCACTTGATTCCTTTTATATCATGATATTGTGCTACATGTATACATACAAAATGGTTTTAAAATTATGCATAGGGGGGTGAAAGTTGAACTAAACTAACTAAATTGACTGGCATAGGTGCCTTAGTTTTCTTTTAGTTAAGCATCGTGGGTGTTTATTGTTATTTAATTGCCCGAGGACATGCAAATATTCTAAGTTGAAGGTGTTGATGTTCCATGGTTTTATGTCACTTTTGATGCTTAAAATAAGGAAATTATGAAGGAACTTAGGTATGTTTGTTGTATATGATGTGTGTTTGTGTTGATTTTGCAGGAAAACAAGTTACGAAGCAAAAAGTGAGAAAAAAATGAAGAGTTGCTTATTTGGTAATCCATGGATCAACCTAAAACTCATGGATAGTACCTACTGCGAAGTGTTCCCATAACTTAAGATCTGAAGATGATTTGCAGGTCTAAGTTCCATGAGTCCACCTATGAATCATGGATGCAACCTATGCCCCATGGATTATAGACGTGAGTTGAGTTTTGAAGAGGATCGAAAAGTCTTTATTCTATAATGGAAACCTATGGTCCATTACTCCAACCCACGCCACGTGAGTTGGAGTTGTGAGTTGAAGTTTTAAAAGCAAACTTTGAGTTCCATGATTGAAACCATGATTGGTGAATTTGATCCATAATCCAACCCATGAGTCGTAAGTTATTATCGACCTAATTTTTTAACACTAATTAGAATAAGTTTTATTTTATATCTATGAATACTCTTTTGATGTTTTTTATCAGTTTACACACTTTACACTTATTTATGTTGTTTTGAGTTCTGTGATCATTGTTGATCTAGGGATTATTGATATTGTGTTTTAGAGTTTCTAATTGATTTGAGATTCGAATTTTTATATTTTTTTTGTAAGTTCAACATTATGCTTTCATATATGAAATTTTTATTTGTTGTTACGATTATGACTAGCTAAACCCTATAACTAGGGTTATAAGAACCATGATGAATTAACGAAGTGGGTCAAGAGCAAAGTTATTTTAGATCAGTGTTCTTGTATGTATTGATATTTTCTTTGGTTTGATTGCTTTCTTGATGGGTGCACATGTTAGAAACTCGTCTGTATTTTGTACTTACTCAAGAGAGAGATGGTAATTAGAAAAAGGAAATACCAAGAGTAATTTAAAGCTACCAACCTTCATCTAATTAACTTGAGCCATAACTGGGATAGTTAATTTAAGATCATAAAACAAAAGTTAGTAATGTGATGCTCTGAGACAGAGAGGACATGAATGAAATTCACCTAAACCAAGGTCGAGAAATGGTTATGTGATATATAACTTGTTATATTTTTCATGCAAGACACTGGAATAGTATGATAAGCACAAACAATATGTTGAGTTATGAAGTCATGGGGAACACAATCCTAGTACTTGTCTCATATTGATCATAATCCAATTAACCAATAATTCTTAAAACTCATAATCCAATTAACCAATAATTCTAACTATTAATCAGACTATTAAAAAACCCTTTTAAAAAACCCTTTTTATTTATGTAATTTCCAATTTCATCAACAAGCTCTTGTAAATTTTTGGCCTATTCCTCATAGGTCCGACCCCAACCTCATTGGGTTTTATATTTGATTCAATGATCGTGTTATATTTTCTCAAAGGTATAATTTGAGCGACATTAGTATAAAGAAGGGTGTGGGAGACTTTGTAGCTCATTACTTATGTTATCAGCAACTGAAAGTCGAGCATCAGAGACTAAGGAGTTTGTTTTAGAGATTACCCATTCCTGAGTAAAAGTGGGAGTGGATCAGCATGAACTTCATAAGTCGGTTGCCTCATACTCTTTGTGGTTTTAAGAGTTTATAGGTCATCGTAGATTGATTGACCAAATCTGACTATTTTTGTATTTATTCAAATTTTCTTCAGTGTCGAGAGGTTAGGTCGTATCTATTTTCGTGAAATAGTTCCTTTTGATGAGGTACTCATATTTATTATCTAGGACAGAGTCTTAATGTTCACTTCTGGCTTCTTGTAGACTTTTCAAGCAGTTGGGTACTTAGATTGACCTTAGCATAACTTTTCACACCCAAACTGATGGTCAATCTAAGCAGGCTATTTAGGTTTTAAAGGATATGCTCAATGTATGTGTTATAAAATTCGAAGGTTAGTGGGAGCAGGATTTGGTCTTAGTAGAGTTTGCTTATAATAATAGATATAATTGGAGTATTGAGATGGCACCATTTGAGGCTTTGTGTGGTAGGGATTATCAATCTCCTATTAGTTGGTTTAGGACATCAGAGGCTAAATCTCATGTACCGACTAGCTTTGCAAGTCTTTGGATAGGGTTTGGGTAATTCAAAATAGGCTTCGAACAGCCTAGAGTAGGCAAAAGAGTTACGCAGACTGTAGGCTTCAGCCTTGATGTTTAGGATTGGTGATCGAGTTTCTTTCATGTGTCACCCATGAAAGGCATGATGAGGTTTTGGAAGAGAGGCTAGCTTAGCCCTAGGTATATTGGACCATTTGGGATTCTTCGGACATTTTTAGAGGTTGCTTATGAGTTGGCCTTACCTCTATACTTTTCAGTCGTTCATCCAATTTTTCATGTATCTATATTTTGACACTATATTTTGGATGAATCTCACGTGTTTCGCTGGTACTGTGTTCAGTTAAATGAGAAATTGACCTTTTTAGAGGAGTCAGTGTCTGTTTTAGCCAAAAATATTAGACAGTTGCGTCCTAGCGATATTCTTGTATCTAAGATTCAGAGGAGATAACATCTTGTTGAAGAGGCTACTTAGGAGTTTGAGTCTGAGATGAATAATAGTTACCTTCAGTTTTTTTACCGATTCAGATATTTTATTGCCTTTCAATTTGAAGACGAACTAGAGTCGTAGTGGTGGATATTGTAATGACCTGATTTGTGGAAACTTTCTTTTTATGTGTTTTGACCATTTTTTCCTTTTCCATAGTTGCAACATGCTAATTTTAAAGGTATAGGAAAAGTTGTCGTGATTTTCGATGCGATCGAGAATAATTTGATGAGTTTGTAGTTTTTTTAGGCTTAAAAAGTTATATAATTGATTTTGATCAACATTTGTTGTTATGAGTGTTGAATGGAAATTTGTACAGTTCCATTAGGTTTGGAATGTCGAATAGGGTTATTCGCACGGTTGGCTTGGGTTTAGGGCCTTTATTTTACATTTCAACTGTTTATTTGAAAATAGTGAAAAAAGGAGGTATCGAGGTGAATTTATTGAAAACAGTCTTTTTTCAAAAATTCAATGTCTCCATTGAGTCCTAAACGTCAAAAATAACTTAATAGTTTACTCGTTTTGGGTCCCGAATAAATCTCGAGGGTCCATTCAAAAGTATTGGAAATCATGCAATTCAGTTGGTTTGCTGAATTTGGTATAGGTGTAAAACCTTCTTTGCGAATGCAAGCCTTTGGCCGAGAATGCGGAGAAAAAATTAATTTTTCATTGCTATCACGGTGGTGGTGGCTGCAATCGTGAAGGGTAGTTGAGTTAGTTCAGGTCTACTCCTTCTTCGCAAACATGATATGGCTCTCGTGAACGTAAGGGTCTGGGCTATGGACCTTCCCAAATGCAAAACCTTGGTTGCAAATACAAAGGCCAATTTAAGTGGAAGTCAACATTGACCCTCACGAACGCTAAGGGTTGACCACATTCGTGAGGCACTGTTCACTAAACAGTATAATAACCTCAAAATCTCAAATTTCATCAATTTTAGACCTCAAGCTTCAGATTTTAGGTAATTTCTTAGGGTTTTATCAACATTCTTGCTTGGGTAAACTCTTAAATCATATTTTCATGATCTTTCATTGAATACACCTTCAGAAATACCTTTTAATCATGATTTCAAAATAAAATTTTGGAGTTTTTATCGGTAAAGCTTAAAAATGTATCTTTTTCGATTTAAGCCTCGTTCTAATCTTCTTTTCGTGTGGGTTTCATCTTTATATTCCCATAACCTTGGGAAATATATTTTTAAAATAAAACTCTAATTTTAATCTCTTATTTTTAAACTCTTTTTTCGAATCATTTGGACCTGGTTCAAATATGAACAATATGGGTATCATTAGCACATAATCATTATTTTTGAATGTTGTAGTTGATTCTGAGGCCATTCATAAAGGAAAAGCTCTGTGTTAAAGCATTTAGGCTGGAATTTCATCGTTTTGAGGTAGGTTATGTCTTAACTTCTTTCAGATTAAGCTGGATAGTTAATAATTAAGTAAAGCATGCTATGGGTTGTTGAAAATAACTACAAAATTTATATTTAGAGATTATTATTATTGTTGTGTGCCCGTGCGAGGGCTTATATCCTGTTGTTATTGACTTGTGGTATCTGATATTGTGTGTTTTTCGAGCGGGGGCTTTATTTGACATCATTGGCCTTAGCTATGCATTTAAATGCCTTTAGTTTAGATATAATGCCCATGCAGGGGATTATATGGTTAATGTAGGTCTTACTTGAGCATTTGTTGCCCTCATCATGATAGAAATATTCGAGTTAGGGGTTGATATGATATAAATAATGTCTGGCATGTGTATTGGTTCCGATGGTGCCTAAATAGAGTTGATAATCATGAATTGTGGACATATTGAGTTCATTTCTAGGTTCACAGACACATACACACACATATATATATTTGTGTTAGATGGATTTGATATTTTCATAGTTAATGACAGTGAATATTACATTCTCATTCCATACATATACAGTTATAAAATACTGGTACCATTGTGGAACACCATTTTTTCAAGGAAATAAGACATTTTATAAAATTCCTCTCAGTCAACTCAGTGGATTTAGATTTGAGCTATAAGATATCAAATATGAGTTAGGAACCCCTCATGGATCCTACATGGGAGCTGCGAGCTCAGTGGGTGTATATAGAAAGTGATGCAATGACTTTCACCATTCATCTCATCCACATTGCATTGCCTTGTATTCACATATGCATCTTTCATAATTTATGTAGTTTCCTTGATTTTTGTTTAGTTTCAGCATATTCTTCATGTATATTTGTGTTATTTTCATTCCTATATGTAAATTAGAATTGTTAGTAGAAATGGTGTGAGCTCCTGTTGGAACTTTTCTGCTTGTAGGTCACGTACTCATAATTTTCTTTATTTTTATTATTTCCTACTTTACTCCATAGGCCTATGATACCTACTGAGTATAAGTCAATCGTACTCACCGCTACTATGTCTTTTCAGTGTAGAACCGAGTAGAAGGATGTGGTAGCTGATTATGTGTGGATCAAAGCGATGCTCGAGGTGCTGGTGTGCTCTGGGGATTTCAACTCTGACTCTGGACATCCTCTTATCTACTTTATATTGTATTTCAATTTCAGAGACAAATATGTATTTTTTGATTCAGTTATGCACTAGATGCCCTTACACTATGACACTAGATTATGGAGATTTATGAGATTTCTTTCGGACTTCCATTTAATTATGTTTAGTATTGGCTGGACTTCATCTTAAAAGTCTCGCCTTGGTTTATGTTATTGTCGTTTTAGTTTTTTCTTTATCAGTTTGGGTGATTGACTTATCGAGGCTGAGCTGCGATAAATGCCATCATGAACCCTTTGTGGGTCGTGACAATTTCTCCACAATGACTTAAAGTATTCCATTTAGAAAAACTATAAAAATTGCAATGTCAGGAAAAACAAACTTCCTCATAAATTTTCCAACTTTTCTCTCCATTTTCAAGTACTTCACTCCATTCTCCTTGTCCACCCACCCCCTATGCTTACCATCACATGTGTGTCTCGTGTCACCCCATAAAAATTACATATAAAATAAATAAAATTATTTTAAAAAATAGAAATTTACATTAATATAAATGTTATATATATTTAAATAATATGAATAAAATTATATTTTAGCATAAGTACGTTGCACATGTTCGTCGCTCAATCATTTAATATTATACTCACACAAAGACAACAAATTATATGAAATTAAATAGAAATTTACATTAATATAAACACAACATTTGTTTAAATGATAAAATAATAAAAATAATCTCACGTGTAGAATCTGTGAAAGATAGAATATAAATCCTCGACTCAAAGCTTGAAAAACTACATATTTATGAAAATTTACAATATATAGGAACATCCATGAGATATAAATAGAACAATAAAGGTACAAGATGACAAATTAATCTCATCATTCCCTTGAGTCATTTATCAGTGCGCATATATATAAAATTCAAACTACATACTCTGGATAGATTTCGTACAAAAATTCAATATTGCTTAGTGTAATTGGTGGAAAGCATAAATTGACGTTTGATTATAAAGAGGAACTACGTACTATCTAAATTAATCAACCTTCAGAGAAATATCTAGAATCAATATTAGTTGATGAAGTATGACAAATCTATTACGGCAAGAAAGGTGAAACAAGTTAAGGCAAAATTATTGTTGATGATGAATAATTAAGATATTGAAATATATAAGAAAAAAAGAAAACCTTACTTATTATGATTGTATTTCTTTTCGAAGAAGTATCAATTTTCATGTGGGAAACCAATTATAAACACAAGCATTCTTGCCTTTAGAATAAAGACCTGCATTTTTTTTATTTAGGTAAAAAATTTAAGAAAGTCAAAGAGCAATATGACTATATGCATAATATACATCTAATGAATGTAAGACATATATATTAGAAAAATTATGATACTTTTTCATTTGAGAAACTTGAAATATTATAATTATAATTAAATAATATATTTTTTTAAATAGTGAAAAGACGATTTTGTTACGGCGAAGTCTTTTAATGGAGGGCAAAATGTTCAAATCACTTTAAGCGTCTTCACACTTTTAATATATTGTAGATAACTTTTTCTTTTAGAAATATGCAATACAAGTTATTTTTAAGACACCATATCAAACACCGCATAAAAATAATTTTAGCATATAACTAATGCAAATATAATTAGCGAAAAAGGGCCAAAAATACCCTTAAGTATTGAAATTGGTTCAAACATATCCCTTGTTTACCTATTGAGCCAAAAATAGCCCTCCATCCACCTTTATGGCTCAAATATACCCTTACAACTAATGACCCTTTTCAAAATCATAATTAAATTCATTTATGTGTTAGATTTCTATTAGTTGCAAATTAAATTAATTAAAATCTTATTGTCTTGTAACCAAATTCAGATACAACTAAAACTAATTGACCCAATTTATTAAAATCGCCCAAATTTTTTTTATTTCAGTTCTTCCAAACCCTCGATTTCTACCACAACTTGTAGTAGAGCATGGGGTGTCAACGGTGCTATGTTGGCAATAGCCTCAAGCATCCGACACTTGGCTAACACAATTGAGCAAAACAACTGCACTATTGATGCCCCTGCTCTACTACAAGCTGTGATGGAAATCGAGGATCTGAAAGAATCGAAACAAATATAATAGGTTGGGTGGATTTAATAAATTGGGTCAGATAATTTTACTCGGGTTTAGATTTGATTATAAGATAATAAATTTAAATTAATTTAATTTGCAACTAATAGAAAATTTTCACGTAGTACATAAAATTTTTAATTATGATTTAAAAAAAAAAACTTCAGTTATAAAAATATATTTAAGCTATAAAGATGGACTGGACATATTTTTATTCAATAGATAAACAAAGAATATTTTCGAATTAATTTCAATACTTTACGGATTATTTTGACCTTTTTCATTAACGTAACAGTAAAATAATAAGTGTAACAAAGGAGTCCGGAACCAAAATATGCCCTACAACTTAAAAAAGTATCAATTTATGCCATATAAAAAAAAGTACCAAAATAGGCTTTATGCACTTATTAAGTGCACAATACCTTTAAATTTTAAACGGAATAAAAAAGAGAAAGTTCACATTGTGCACTAAGTGCACAATCCATTCTTTTATGGATTGTACATTTATTAAGTGCACAATCTATTTATTTATAGATTGTGCACTAAATAAGTGCACAATCTTTTCACATATACTTATTTTACGTGCTAATTTTTTTTTTTTGGGGGGGGGGGGGGGGCTCAAATATACCACTGAACTATCAGAAATGACTCATTTATACCATCAGTTAAAAGTTCATCTCATTCATGCCATCGCCGTTACAAAATCAGCTCATCCATGCCATTACTTTTTTAACGGTGTTTTTCAAAAATAGCTTTGCCACGTGGCCCTTTATTAGAGGTCCACGTCATTAATTAAAATAAATAAAAAGGCTCAAATATGTCATTGAACTATCATAAATGGCTCATTTATGCTATCAGTTAAAAGTTTGACGCATTCATACCATCACAGTTGCAAAATCAATCCACCCATGTCATTACTTTTTAATGATGAATTTTTAAAAATAGCTTTGTCACGTGATTTTTTATTAGAAGTCTACGTCATTAATTTAAAAAAATTAATATTAATTTCAAAATATCTAAAATTAGTTAATATCGAAATTATTTATACCACCATTTATACCATAATGACGGGAGAAGTTATTCCATATACATGGTGGGATAATTGGAATAACAGACTTCTTTTAAACCGTTATTTAGAAATAATTTTTTAACAATGTATGCTCCCCTAATTCATGATAGGAGAAGTTATTCCATATAAATGGCGGGATGATTGAGATAACAAATCTCTTTTAAGCTGTTATTTGGAAATGATTTTTCAATAATGTATGCTCCCCTAATTTGTGATGGGAGAATGCAGAAGTTATATTGGTATGCCTCTTTCTTTTTCTTGTTTGCCCTAATCGTTTATTGACTTGTTTTCTTGCAACTTCGGCGTAAATATTGAAGTCGCTAGAATTAAAACTAACTAGTTACTTAAGGATGGAATATTTGTGATTTATGTTAAGCATAACATTTATAATGATTTAGAATCAACTAGAAATAGCCAAAGGATATACATGAATCACTATTTTTTCTAATCAGAAAAATAGTTGTTGTAGGAAAAAAAATACTTTAATGGGTGTGGGTTGGGTTATGTTAAATGAATCTATTGTTTTTAATGGGTTTAAGATATTTTGAAATTAATATTGATTTATTTTAACTAATGACGCGTACCTCTAATGATACGAGCCAAATGGTCATCTATGCTTTTGAAGACGTCATTGGATGCCAACATATAAAGACTCAAGACTTGGTCACCTTGAGGACACAAGAACATGCATGGAGGACCCATTTTGAGCATGACATAAGGTAAACCCGTGTGTGGAAGATTGAGTGGGGTCTTACCTTTGATGCCAACCCAAGACTACAAGTGTTGAAGAATGACCCTACGATTGTGAAGCATTGAAGAAGAACCCTTCATTAAGGGTGTTTTGGGGATCACACTTTATTAGAAAGACACTTCATGGCCACCCCTTTCATTAAGGGTATTGTGGTCATTTTTGTTATGTAATAAGCTAGCCTCTATATAGTCTTCTATTAAGTCATTTGCTCTTTAGCTTTGGAAGGATAAATATGTGAAAGACTTTTTCTCTCTTTGAGAGTGTAACACCCGTAGTGAAGGGGTTGGATAAGCCATTAGTGTAGGGCTTGGAAAAGCCAATATTGTTTTTTACTTGGAAACGATGGATCTTGAGGTGAGTTGATTCCCTTGGTGGTCACCGTAAGAACTTGGTACTTGTTAACTTGTTTTGTAGAGGTTTTAGAGTTTTGATACACTCTTTAGTTGCTACCTAATGGGTTCTGTTTGTGTCAAGTTAGCTATCTTTTACTCTTTTTAAGTTTATATTTGCTTTTCATATCGTATTGTTGTCTTGTTGTTGCGGGTAAAGGCTTGTGATTGTGGGTTATTTGTGGACTATTTTGGTGTTGTAGATACCGTTTGGTATCATTTGGTATCAGTGCAAGGATTGATTTTGTTCCAACAAAATCAATCTTGGGCTTGTTAGTTGAAAAATAAAAAACAAAAAGTGTTGAAATCCGAAAATCTCAAAAAAAGAAATCTATCCCGTTTTTATATTTGAGCTGAAATTTGAGACTTAGATTTAGGATATTTTAGTGTGTTTTGTTGTTTCTTGTGTTAGTCCCTTCTTCACTAACACTTATAGAGTCTAGATCTAAAGTTTGAGTCATTTCCAAGTTGTTTTTGAACTTTGAAGGTTGCTGTTTTTTTAGGATTGGTGGCTTGAAAGAGTGTTGTTGAAGTTTGTTGTTGAGATCGTGGCTTAAAAACATTTTTTTATGTTGTTGTTGAGGGTTGGATCTTGAAAAATGTGTTGTTGATGTGTAGGATCCAACTTGAACCATAGAACTCCAAGATTCAAAAGTTGTGTTCTTGGTGTTTTACACCATCATCATATTTTGTTGAAGAGAAAATGATTATTTGATCTTAGAAACTGAAGAAAGAGAGTGTGCCTTGTTGTTAGTCTTGAAAGACACAACTCTAATACATTCAAAGGGGAAGGGGACAAAAGGGTTTCAAAAGTTGTCTTGCCAAAAGGGAGAAAGTCCACCTACCAAGAATTACAAAAAGGGAAAGAGCCAAAAGTCTTTTAAAAAGGTGTTTAGACAAAAAGGTGTAAAAAAGTCCAACACTTTTTGAAATTGAAAAAACGGCTTCAATGTCTTGTTGCTACCCTCCCATAGCCAAAATTCCACTATTCCCCACTTGAAATTTGATCAATACAGTTTGAAGACAAGCAAATTTCTCAAACTTTCAATAATTTTAATGTCCAATAGGAGGTTGCCATGTCATTACCCTAAAAAACGACCCTTAGGCTCAAATTTCAGATTTCTAAGTTTCATTTCTTGTTTCTTTAGTTTCAATTTTCTTGATCCTAGTACTAATAGACAAACTAGTAATCACCTACTAGGTTGTTAATTAGTTTTTGAATACGTTTCTTTCGTGTGTTCGTTATTTGTGTGTTTTTCTTATTTGTAACTCGTAGTAACTTCTTTGTTTCAAGTTCGTAAGTGAATTTTGTTTTGTGTCTTGAGTCAATCAAAACAAGAATCCATTCTGGCCGCCAAGTAAGATTGACATCTTATTGACAACCGGATATAAGCAACTTTCAATATTCGCCGCTCCAATTGTGAGAATCACAAAGGTAAGTATATCGAGTGTTGGTAAGGAGTTTTTACTACTAATCTTGTTTGTTTTCTTTTGTTTGTTGTTGTCTTTTTTTTTTGTTTAGATACCATGGCTGCCCATAATTTTAAGGCCACATGTAATCGCATCCATGACGATCTTGAAGATATGCAACGGCACATTAAAATTATACGCCAATTGTTACCCAAACTCTTCCCTCGAAATCTAATTGTCCAAACAACTTGTGATAAGAGTTTCCCAAGCTTCTGATGGACTTTCACATCGAGGTAAAGATGAACATACTCATGAATGTCAAGGTAAAATAGCTAACTTTTACACTTTTGTACATGCGAATGATAATTGTGTGGCTAGTAGCCCATTGAGTGTGAGTTGTAGCTTGCCTATATATGAGTCTATTATTTCTTTGCCACTTGATGATGATGCACTTGTTATGAGTGTGGATACGCTAGTTGATCCTATTGATGACCGAATCGACCCTTCTTGTAAGATCGATTAATGTCCACCTAATGTTGAAACCATTGTGTTGAATGAAAGTACATCGTCTTGTGAAATTTATGTTGATCAACTTTTGTGTGAAAATTGCTCAACACTCGAGGATGTGTATGATGTGATTAATGAATCTCAAGTATGTAATAATGTTGAAAATATTGATCAAAGGAATAGGAGTGAACCCGTGAGCTTGCCCTTTGATTCTAATATTTGATTGGCTCATAAGGATAATTATGTGCTTCAAATATCTTTAAAACTTGATAATGAACTTTTAGAGAGTGACCTTACTTGTTTTAAATCTGCCCGTGGGATAGATCATGCTCTCTTTAGGAATAATGTCTTGTTTGAAGATGGTATAATCACTCCCAATAAACCTAATGGTGAGAGTGATGGTATACTTATCTTGGAGGCTATAGCCTATATTCTAACCTACTATGGTGTGAAAACATTCTCCTAAAGATGGAAATCTCTTTCTGCAAGATGAGAGTACTCTTAAGGGTAAGGTATGTATAGTCCTTCTTGACGACCCGAAGGCAAAGGTGTCATTGATTCTTTGGGGTAATTTTTGTAAATGTGTATCCTTACTTGACACACTTTTGCTTAAATTGCATGAATCCCAACTTGTGGATGCCAAGTTGTCTATTTGTTTGACGAAAAGAGAATATATGTGCTTAAATGCTTTTTCTTCACCCGTCCATGTCTTTACACTTGATTCTTTCCTATACTACCTCTTTGCCTATGATGACATCCATGCTAGTTTCGGGTTTGCATTAAGTAGAGGTATAGGTTTTGTTGGTTGTTCGACTTGTTTGAATGACAAAGTTATGTGGGATTGGTGGACTTTGATACCAATAGTGGCACCATATTTGATGAGGTCACTTGGAGAGGTAATGAAACAATTGTTCTTTATGGTTCCTAAGACAAGGGTAGCCTTACTTTTTGGACTTAGTGATACCATTACGACTTTTGTAGTTTTTTTATCTCTTGATACTTGTCATAGCCATTTCCTTTGTAACATTCTTACTAAACTTTTCTTGAATAATACAAAGGATTCATGGTTATATCTCAAGTATGTACCACCTTGGCATGATGATGTTATTTGTAGTACTAACCCTAAACCTTATGCCATGAGGAAGTTGCGCTTGTTTGTCCTTTCTTTAGTTTTGCAAGGTATGGATTCGAGGTCGAATCCTTTTCAAGAAGGGGAGGATGATACGAGCCAAATGGCCATCTATACTTTTGAAGACGTCATTGGATGCCAACGCATAAAGACTCAAGACTTGGTCACCTCGAGGACACAAGAACATGTATGGAGGACCCATTTTGAGCATGACATAAGGTAAACCCATGTATGGAAGATTGCGTGGGGGCTTACCTTTGATGCCAACCCGAGACTACAAGTGTTGAAGAATGACCCTAAGGTTGTGGAGCATTGAAGAAGAACCCTTCATTAAGGGTGTTTTGGGGATCACACTTTGTTAGAAAGACACTTCATGGCCACCCCTTTCATTAAGGGTATTGTGGTCATTTTTGTTATGT
>NC_061112.1:18782664-18893278 GCF_002878395.1 Capsicum annuum | reverse complement strand
CCAAAACACCCTTAATGAAGGGTGTTTTGGGGATCACACTTTGTTAGAAAGACACTTCATGGCCACCCCTTTCATTAAGGGTATTGTGGTCATTTTTGTTATGTAATAAGCTAGCCTCTATATAGTCTTCTATTAAGTCATTTTCTCTTTAGCTTTGGAAGGATTAATATGTAAAAGACTTTTTCTCTCTTTGAGAGTGTAACACCCGTAGTGTAGGGCTTGGAAAAGCCAATATTATTTTTTGCTTGGAAACGGTGGATCTTGAAGTGAGTTGATTCCCTTGGCGGTCACTGTAAGAACTTGGTACTTGTTAACTTGTTTTGTAGAGGTTTTAGAGTTTTGATACACTCTTTAGTTGCTACCTAATGGGTTTTGTTTGTGTCAAGTTAGCTATCTTTTACTCTTTTTAAGTTTATGTTTGCTTTTCGTATCGTGTTGTTGTCTTGTTGTTGCGGGTAAAGGCTTGTGATTGTGGGTTGTTTACGGACTATTTTGGTGTTGTAGATACCGTTTGGTATCATCTAATAAAAGGCCACATGGAAAAACTATTTTTGTAAACCCACCATTAAAAAGTAATGGCATGGGTGAGTTGATTTTATAACGACGATGGCGTGAATGGGCTGAACTTTTAACTGATGTCATAAATGAGCCATTTTTGATAGTTCAATGGTATATTTGAGCCTTTTTTCTTATTTTAATTAATGACATGGACCTTTAATAAAATGCCGCGTGGCAAAGCTATTTTTGAAAACCACCGTTAAAAATTAATGGCATGGATGAGCCGATTTTGTAACGGTAATGGCATGAATGAGCCAAACTTTTAACTGATGGCATAAATGAGCCATTTCTGATAGTTCAATGGCATATTTAAGCCTTTTCCCATTTTTTTTAAAGATTGTGCACTATTTAGTGCACAATCCATTTATTTATAGATTGTGCACTAAAAAAGTGCACAATATATTATTTTTCGATTGTGGACTTTTGTAAGACCCCACAAAATTCTCTCGTAGTCTGAGCCTTAGAGCCTGTTCAGTGAAGCAAAGATCCGGTCCTAAAAGTTTGAGAGGTGTCTTCCCAAGTGTGAACTACTTTGAACCATGTAGAATTTCCCTAAGATCGATTTTTTGTAATGTAGGGAATAGAATAAGTTTTCCGTTGATACCAAATTCGCCCAAATCCGACACTTGGGCGAAGTGTTAGAGCCATTTTAGTAAGACAGTGTACCACTTGGAAATTTAGCGCGTCGCAGAGCCAGCCAAAATGGCAATCGTCAAAATTCAGTGAGCCTCTACGATTATGGCGCGTTGCATCAGGGCTTAATTTTAGAGTTGTCAATTTCCAGTGCACCAATACGATTCCACCGCGTCGCGGTGCCTTTCCAGTTCGCAACTAAGGTGGCAACGCGATTTCCACCACGTCGCGCCACCAACCAGTTTCCCAATTGTCCAGTTTCCAGTAAGCTGGCGCGATTATGGCGCGTCGCGCTAGCATGTAAAATTGGGATTTTTTAGTTTAATTCCAAGGGCAAAAACGGTCATTTTGCTACCCCTATATATACTCCTTAACACGGGATTTGGCCTCATTTAACCCAAAAATACTAGTTTCTCTCAAGTTGTTCAAGAATAAGAGTTAGGGTTCCTAAATCAAGACCCCAATCATCAATATTCCTCCGTTAACTTTTTAAGAATCATGAAACTAAGGTATGCAGATGTTGATTCTTCAGTCCCTTTCATCTAAGAAGCTCAAAAGCCCTTTTCTAAATTTCAAAGATCTTATGTTTATGAGTTTTCATGATTCATATGAATTGAAATTGGAGTTCATGCTATTATTGAGTTTCTAATTCATGTTTTGTTTATGGGATTTCAAGCTTTGATCCTAGTATGTGATGTTCATAATAAACCCTCTCCAAGTTGCTTGTTAAGTGATGTGTTCATGTCAATAAAGTATAGAAATTGTTGAATAAGAAAAGCATGCTCCCATATGTTTGATAAAATGCTTATGTGAAGAAATTAGAGTCATTATAACATGTTGACTAGAAATCCCTAATTCTGTGCAAGCCCATGCATGCCAAGTGTTTGTTGAAAAGCCTTAGAGAATGAATTGTGACATGATAGCATGAAATTCCCCAATTATGTTCTCTTTGATACATACTAAGACTTCAATACATGCTAAGTGTTTGATGCAAAACCTTGTTGAACGGAGTATGAGTCAATACCATGTCTCCCTATATTATCATATGTTTATGATTCCTAAATGCTTGAAGAGATGCTTTAGTGATTGTGATGGTGAATGAATGTCCTTCGTCTTGATTATTCAAGAATGGTTATGTTTTACTTTTATGTTATCGAGTCTTGGGGGTATTTATACCCGATAATTTAGCTGTAGTCTAGAGCCAGTGTCAGTTTTCTCGATAATCTCAGTCAAGCCATGATTCTAATAACTCAGTGACTTATAGAACTCTGTACTCTCAGACAGATACAGAACTTAAGAAATCTCAGTAATCTCAGTATCGCTAGTATTCTAGCCTCAGTTCAGTAATCAGCTCAGATCTAGTAATATTCAAGTGTCCAGTTTGGAACTCAGTACCATCCAGTCAGATAACGAGATTCAGTAGTATTCCGTCAGATACGAAACCAACTGAATTCAGCTTAAATCAGTCAGATCAGTCGAGAAATATGATCAGTCTCAGATTCAGTTCAGTTTAAGTTGAGAATCAGTTCAGAGTTATTCAGTTGGGAGTAGGAGCTAGCACCGAGCGAGTGCAGGGATGACGGCTCCCCGTTAGAGAGGCAAAGTCGTTTGAAGCAATCCCTGAACTCCAGAACTGCGTAGCCAGCGCAGGATGTAGGAGTCACCCATTAGAAAAGGCTTGTCACTCTCTAGATAGGCTTGACTATTATACTGCCTTAGGCTTGACTTCCTGCGAGGGTCACCCGTTAGAGAGGCTTAACCAGAGAGGTCTTTACCCGTGGCACGGTATTGACACCCTTCCAGCTGGGATTACAGGTTGGACCCCTCCAATTCAGATTTGGGGCATGTCGGTTAAGTGAGCACTCCCACAGTTACAGTTTTAGTATCAATCTTCAGAAAAGAATCTAGAAATCAGGACTGTCAGATACAGTCATCTATCTCAGTGAGGAACTCAGATAGTTTCATTGATTCATGGTCCATCCACTAGATAGGCATGGCCCCACATAAAGTTATTCAGAGTGTTATCAGATCCAGAGATCACCCGCTAGATAGGCTTGATCTCAGATTCAATTGAGTATTCTTGTTATTAGATCCAGAGATTACCTGCTAGATAGGCTTGATATCAGTCTCAGATTCAGTTGAGTAATCTCATTATCATATCCACAGATCACCCGCTAGATAGGCTGGATCTCAATCTCAGATTCAGTTGAGTAATCTCATTATTAGATCCAGGGATCACCCGTCAGATAGACTTGATCTCATTCTCAGATTCAGTGATTATTCTTATTATCAGATTCAGAGATCCTCCACTAGATAGCTTCAATCTCAGATAAAATCTCTTCTTGTTATTGATAGTAGATTCAAGGATAATCCGTTATAGAGGTTTGATCTTTGATTCAGTTAGCTGAAGGTAACAAGTTCAGAGTGCATTCATTGATGTGAGTAGATTCAGTTAATCAGCTCCAGTAACATCAGTTTTCGAGATCACTCGCTAGAGAGGATTAATCTTAATTCTTGTACTCGGTTATCAGTATCAGGAAATTCAGTTGTTCAGTATCTCAGTATTAGTAGTAAGTTCAGATGACAGTAAGGCAGTATCTAAGTTTCAGTATTTTGAGTCACAATGATTTCAGTTATGATTTGTGCATTCATGTATGTGTTCTTATTCTGTACTCTTATGACTATTCAGTTAAATAATTGTTCATGCATAAGCCCTTGCATTTAGCCTTACCTCATCTTCATACTCGGTACATTCCCGTACTGATGTAATTGCGCTATGGTGTTTTATTTGACACCATAGGTTCAGAGGCACGAGATCCAGAGTACCCTTAGCAGCTCAGTCCCAATCAGCAGCAATAGACATAGCAGTGAGTCCTCTTCAGTCGAGGATGATCCTTGTTTTTATTATTATCGTATCAGACTTAGTTTGTTTTTAGTAGACGGAGTTAGTTGGGGACATGTCCCATCAACTCCACAGTTCAGACAGTTTAGAGGCTTTTTGGATAAATATATCAGTATTCAGTCTTCAAAAATAGTAGATACGTTAGGAGCAAGAATAAAATATTTACAACAATGGTATAGAAACTTATGTGAAAAATATAGAGAAGAATTAAAAATGGAAAAAACATTAATAAGAAATTTAGCTTGTTGCAAAAATAAAATAGCACCCCAATTTGGATGCGAAGAAAGATATTATAAGAAAAGAAAAAGACATAAGAAATATAAGAAATATAAAAAATCAAAATATAAATATAAGAAACCAAGAAAAAGATATTATGTAAAAAATTATAAACATAAAAGACCATATAGAAAGAAGAAATCTATAAAAGAATGTACTTGTTATAATTGTGGAAAGTTAGGACATTTAGCTAGAGATTGTAAATTACCTAAAAATCCAAAAAATAAACAAATATCAGAAATAAAAATAGATAATACCGAATATATGCAGATAGATTATATAGATTATGAATTAGAAAGTGAAGATAGTATATATGAAATTTCAGAAAACGAAACAGATAATGAAATAGATAGCGAAATAGATGAATCAAATGACTGAAGAAGATATAAAAATAATAACAAAGGAAGAATATTTAAATGATGAAGGAACGGAACAAAAGATAATATTTGACAGTAATATATTTGATGAAATAAAAGGAAAAGAATTAGATTTAAGTGTAGAGAAAATATTTAAAATACCAACAATAAAAAATATTTTTACTAGGAAAAAAGATGAATATTATGTAGTATGCCAAAAAGAACATGTAATAAACTGCAGATATGCAAAAGGAAAAGCTAGTATACCACTGGTAACAAAAAGAATAATTAATAAAGAAATAAATGATATAAAAAGTAAAGGAGATCCAATAAAATATGTACACCTTGGAGGTACAGAGATATTAATAAAAGCATGTTTTAGAGAAGGAATAGATACACCAATAGAATTATATTTAGCAGACGATAGAATTATAAAACCTATAGAGAAAAGCATAATAACTGCCGTAAAAGGAAACCTAATATACCAAAAATTTAAATTTATAATAAGTGCAAATTATTCAGTAGCAGTAACAGATAGGAATATAGATAAATCATTAGTATTATATTGGAAAATATCAGGAATAGAATTAACCCCAGGAAGTAAAATATTAACAGCAAGATGTAAAAATCTATATGTATTAACAACAAAACATAAAATAACAGAAAAAAATAAGATTAACAAAATACAAATAGAAAGCCCATTCGAACAAATAGTAAAAACAATAGATTATAATGATTATACCTATAGAGACATAGATACAGAAGAAAATTTAGAAATAGTAAATGATAGAATTAGTACAACGAAAAGAATAGCTAATGAAAAACCAGAATCATCAAGCTCATCAAAAAGAACAAGTTATGAAACGAATTCAATAAGTAATTTAAACCAATATTACATAACGGGAAAAATAAATGAAAAAGAATATTTAATACTTTTGAATACAGGACAAGAAGAAAATCATATAGCAAAATATCTAGTAAAAAATGAAGAAATAAAAACTGACAATGATATATGCCCAGATTTACCAAGAAGTTTAATAAATAATAAAAATATCGCAGAAAAAGAAATAATGATAGGAGTTAGAAAAATAAAAATAGAATTCGAAGTAAAAGAAGAAATGCAAAAAGCAGATATAATATTAGGAATAAAATGGTTAGAACAAGTAAAACCATATAATATAGAACATACACAATTAACCTTAACATATAACCAAGAAAAGTTATTCTTAAAAAGAGCCTTAACATGAAATGAAGATACATGTATTAATGAAGATAGTAGTAGAAGGATATTACAGTAGATATTATACGCCTATGATAGATACAGGAGCAGAAGCTAATTTATGTAGATATAATTGCTTACCAGAAAGCAAATGGGATAAACTAAAAACACCAATAATAGTTAAAGGATTTAATAATGAAGGAAGCTTAATTACTTATAAAGCTAGGAATGTAAAAATACAAGTATGGGATAAAATATTAACAATAGAAGAAATTTATAATTATGAATTAACATCAAAAGATATACTTTTAGGAATGCCATTTTTAGATAAATTATACCCACATATAATAACCAAAACAGACTGGTGGTTTACAACACCATGCAAACAAAAAGTAAGAGCAAAAAGAGTTAATAATAAAATAAGAAAGAAAACTGATTGGATAAAAGGAAGTGAAAAAATTACACAAAAGTTAGAAAATATAAAAAATACTGAAGATACAGTAGAACTAGTAGTATTTTCGATAAATAAAACAGAAATAACTATATTTTCAATAAATAAAATAGAAATAATTCAGAAGAAATTAGAACAATTATATAGTGAAGATCCATTAAAAGGATGGGAAAAACATAAAACTACTATAAAAATTGAATTAATAGATAAGAATAGCATAATAACACAAAAACCATTAACATATAATTTTGATGATTTAAAAGAATTTAAAATGCACATAGATGAATTATTAGAAAAACAATATATACAAACAAGTAATAGTAAACATAATAGTCCAGCATTTATAGTAAATAAACATAGTGAATAAAAAAGAGGAAAAAGTAGGATGGTTATTGACTATAGAAATTTAAATGCAAAAACTATAACATATAATTATCCGATACCAAATAAGATATTAAAAATAAGACAAATCCAAGGATATAATTATTTTAGCAAATTTGATTGTAAATCAGGATTTTACCACCTAAAGCTAGAAGAAGAATCTAAAGAATTAACCGCATTTACGGTACCACAAGGATTTTATGAATGGAACGTGTTACCATTTGGATATAAAAATGCACCAGGTAGATATCAACATTTTATGGATAGTTATTTTAAACAATTATCTAATTGCATAGTATACATAGATGATATATTATTATATACAAAAACTAAAGAAGAACATTTAAAATTATTGGAACAGTTCACAGATATAATAGTAAAATCAGGAATAAGTCTAAGCAAAAAGAAAGCTGAAATTATGAAAAATCAGATAGAATTTTTAGGAATACAAATAGATAAAAGTGGAGTAAAAATGCAACAACAGATAGTACAAAAAATAATAAATTCGAAAGAAGAATTAGATACAAAAAAGAAATTACAATCATTTTTAGGATTAGTAAACCAAGTAAGAGAATATATTCCAAAATTAGCAGAAACCTTAAAACCACTGCAGAAAAAATTAAAAAAGGATATAAAATATAATTATGATGAAAAAGATAAAAAACAAGTTCAAAAAATAAAATTACTTTGTAGAGAATTACCAAAATTGCAATTTCCAGATGAAAATAAAAAATTCATATATATAGTAGAAGCAGATGCAAGTGAATATAGTTACGGAGGAGTACTTAAATATCGATATGAAGCAGAAAAAATAGAACATCATTGTAGATATTACTCAGGTACGTTCAACGAGACAGAAATAAAATGGGAAATAAATAGGAAAGAATTATGTTCATTATATAAATGTTTATTAGCATTTGAGCCATATATTGTATATAACAAATTTATTGTACGAACAGATAATACACAGGTACGCTGGTGGCTAACAAAGAAAATACAAAATTCAGTTACAACAAAAGAGATTCGAAGACTAGTTTTAAATATATTAAATTTCACATTTACAATTGAAGTGATCAGTACTAACAAAAATGTTATTGCAGATTACATATCAAGACAAAGCTACACAGACTGAAATAGTAGAGGAAGATACTCTAGAAAAAATACTTAACACCCTAACTACGCTTTCAATGAAAGTGGACAGTATGGGTAATGAGATAGAAAAGCTAAAGACTAATGAAGATAAACTGAAGTCTATAGCTACAAATCAGCTAACTCAGCAGTGTGCAGAGCTATGTCGATCGGAAGACATTAAAAATCCAGAGCTAGAAGGAGACGTTGGGACACTCCATAAAACCCATAACATTTATCAATCTACTTCTGCAGGTACAAGCAAAAGAGTTAATAGGCCAAGATACCAGAATGCAAATATGAACAAAATATTTGAAAAACCATTTACCCCAAAAACACAAAAAGACCATTTATTCATACCCCCACAAGTTAACACATACCGAGATAGCCTAAACCAAGACAAAAAAGTATACAACTATACAGCCCAGAAATACATAGAAAATATATACAGAGTACAAACCTTTCTAAACCATAACCCCAGAGCTACAGACATCAAAGAACCAAATACCAATTATATAACCCAAAAACTATAAGGATACAATAAATTAATCGCACTACCCAAAACTAACCCAAGCCTAGTTAAAACTTGTTTTGACTATGGACTACTAAATACCATATATACCCACGACGGAGAAGAGCTAACAGCTATGGAGGAATTATACAAGATATTCACTACCTATAAAAGAATAACAAAAGGAAATTTATTTTATATAAAGTGTTATACTGCACCAGCAGAGATATTATATGACGAAATAAAACCAGTTATACAAGTTGTAAAGATAGGACTAACAAGAGATATGATTATACCAGAAGATATTTCGCAACAACCGGAGATACCTAGGATCGAGATACCAGATTTTTATGCAAATAAAAGACTTATTGGACTAGCTACGATCATTCAAGAACTAGCAAATAATTTTATGAACGGAAACCCAATATGGAGCTACTATTCAAGAGATCATCAAATGATATATTCAAATTCAAAAGAACTAAGACAAGCAGATATGGAAGACGTAAGACAATGGATAATGACGCTACTCAACCCAGAAAAACAATCTACCGCAAGAGCTATAAAAAAGGGATTTATTTCAGAAGGACTACTAACAAGATACTGTAAAATAATCGGACATAAATATCCAGACCACCAATGTTCGAGGTGCAATGGAGAAGATATTATTATTCCAGAGGTACATCTAGAATAAAGAAGACAAAAATGCCAGCTGGAAAGATAAGATAAAGAGCAATAATAGAGCAGATACAGAGCAATAATGGAGCAGATACGACAAAATCAACGGAGACAAGATACTGTACAAAAACAGAATTATTGTATATTATCTAACAAAAGTCTTTGTTAGAATAGTTGTACATTTATTAGGTTGTTGAAATTGTTGAAATTGTTTACGTAAAAATAAGATAGAAAAATTAGAATAGGGTAGGCCACCATTTTTGACTTTTTTGGTTTTAGTTTCAGAAAGTAAGAAACATGTAAATTGTAAACTTTTCTCGTTCTATAAATACAGAGGCAGAAGGCATTGCAAAAAGCAAGCCTTCATGCGTTGAAGCACCTTACTCTCTCCAATACACAAAAAATATTACTCAGTTAATTAGATAAACATACTCCAATGGAAAAAGTTATGGAACAACAAAACTCAGAAATAACAAAGCTACCCGAACAGGTATATCTATTTACGATTATGAATAGCTAATTTCATAATTCCCAACAATCATGATATGATAAAATAAATTCATATTAGTTACTTTATAGTAGAATTATTCGAAGAATAATATGTTAAGAAGTTTATTAACAAAGAGGAAACGGAGAAATATCCCTAAGGACTATGCCATCCTAAAGGTGAAACCAATGAGGCAAGAAGCCGTGGCGGGGAGTAACCAGAGTAGAGGCGCTGTTTAAGGGAAAAAGTATCCGGATTACCATGTTAATAGTGACAGAAGAACATATTATTTAAGAATAATCTAGTATATAGTAAGCTAAGATGACTATATTTTATGTACATGGTTGAAGGGAATATTTTGAAAAAAGCAAATTTATGAAAATGAATGATAATATATCTGATGTGATGGTAGATAAATTCAAGATACTTATTTTGTATGCACTTAGAAATATAAAAGTAGCAGATATAAGAAAAATAATATTAGGAAAAGCTTTTGGTAAATATTACATGACTAGAATAAATTATATACCACAACTACCTAACTACTCTTATAAGTATTTACGATGATAAGTTACATAAAAATTTTAGAAAAAGATAAAAAAAAAAATGCAGTTACTAGATAGAAATAAATATAGATAAGTACATGGAAAACAAAGATATAAAATTTCTTAATAAAAATATGCAAAAACTACTAAGGCTAAAACAAACAACTACAAAATATTATAATAAAACCAATTTTAAAAATAGATCATTTATTATCTTAAAGTTTTAATATTATATACACTTAAAAACATAGAAATCATAGATATCAAGAAGATAATATTAGCAAAAGTAATAAACTATGAAATTGAAACTATAAATTATCTAGAACAGTTATACGAAGAAATTTACCCAGAAGGATATTATTCAGATTAAAAATGTTAGAATATATTAGACAAACTAGAGAAAATCAAGAAAATCTAAATAATGAAATTAATTATAGAAACCGAATTAAGAAAATAATGGAAGACCTAAAAGAAAAATTAATATGGATAGAAAAAACCTTAGAAAATTTAGATAAAAGTACATGTGATAGTTTATATAATTTAAAAAACTCACTACGAGAAGAACAACACAAGATAATAAATAACATTGAAAATCTAGAATTAGATATACATTATAGTACAGATAGGATAAATTATTATACAAGAATTTGTAACTCTGCAATTACTACAGGATAAAATAATTAATGAATATATCTTACGAAAAAAGTAAATTATTAAAAAATATTAAAACAAAATATCCACGCACTAATAAAAATAGATTCACTAGAAACCTACTAAATCTATTTAATCTATTTAATCTACTAAATCCGCACACCCCCTACAAATGGTATTTTTTAAGAAAACTTAATTATTTTATATTCTAATAAACAACTTCGAGTACTCTTTTTTCTTAAAAGTTTGATCCAACATCATTTTTTTTTAAAAATAAAAAGTTCTTTTCTTCAAAAAATTTGCCAAACATATTATTGTTGGACTAAAACTGTGTTTTAGTGATTTTATCTTAATCAAATATTAATTTTGACTATCTCTCTTTGAATTATAAGTAATTATTATTATTTGGGTTTCTCCATTCTTAAGTTTTTTTCTCAATTATTATTTTTATCCTAACTAAAAACTGAAATAATAATTAAAAATCATGATTTATACACGTATAAAGCATGTTATTTTATCATTTGTCTTTTTGGTTTAATAAATATATATTTTGAGTGTAAAAATGTCTCCGGCATAAGAAAAATGGGAGGGGATCAACGATTTTTTTTAGAGAGAAAATTGAAATGAATATGAAAAGCGAAAAGATAATGTGAATCAGGCAAAGGGAGCCGGAAAAAATAATAGAGATTGTACACTTATTAAGTATATAATTCATAAAAAAAAATGAATTGTGCACTTATTAAGTGCATAATATGAATTTTCACTTTTTTAACGTCATCAAACGTTTTTTTGTTAAAAATTTAAAGGTATTGTGCATTTAATAAATATACAAAACCTATTTTGATATACTTTTTTTAAATATGACATACATTGATATTTTTTTTGTAGTTGTAGGACATAGTTTGATTCGGTTCCTAAATAAGAGAACATAGGGAAAGATAAATGGCAAAATAAAAGTGTAAAAAAAGACAATAGACAGGGAAAGATAAATGTCAAAAAGAGGAGAGGAAGAAGAGGAAACTATGCAGCCCTTGATTATTTCGGTCGCCGGTTTTCTCTGGGTGTTTAGTTAAAACTTAAAAAACTCGACGCTGGTCTAATCCTACTTACTCCATACTCTTCAAATTTCTCTGGAATTGCCATTTCTCTCCATCTCATCTCCCAAATTTCATGATTAGCTAACAACTTCACCCGCCTTTAATTATGTATGCTACTGCTACCACAACTTTCTTCATTCTTCAGAATCCCTTCTTGAATTTCCGAATTTGCTCGAAAAATCTCCCTTCCCATAAACCAGATAAACCCAAAAGTCCTCTTCGAATTCCTATTACTTCAGCCCGAGCTAGACTCTTAAAATGTTCTATCACCAAAAAAGACACAAACCCAGTTAGCCATAATGACCAAAATCCTCTTAAACCCATTGTAAAGCCTATAGTGTGCACATTATTCTCTATTGCTTTTGGATTGTGCCCGCTTCTCGGGTTTCAATTCCCTGCTATTGCCGTTCCGCCTCCCGCAGCAGCTGAGGTTAGACATAAAACAAAGGAAGGTAGTAATAAAGGGAAAGATATCGATGAGACTAGACATGAATATTCACATTGTACTAAGAGATTGCTAGAGACGGTCTCGAAGTTGCTTAAAGTGATAGAAGAGGTGAAATCTGGTAAAGAGGATGTAAAATGTGTGGAGGAAAAGCTAAAGGATGTGAACATGAAGAGGAATGAGTTGCAAAAGGAGATCATGAATGGTCTCTATGTGGAACTCAGATTGTTAAACGGCCAAAGAAGTGCATTGGTCAAGCGTTCGGAGGAGCTTCTTGATGTAGTGCTTAAGATTAAGAGAGATGAGGAAAGTTTATTGAAGAAGGCTAAGGGAAATGAAAAAGATGCAGTAGTAAAGGAAAAAGTTGCAAAATTGGATGAGGAAGTGAGACGGAGTGATGAGGAGTATAATGAGGTATGGGAGAGGATTGCAGAGATAGATGATGGGATTTTGAGTAGAGAAACACTTGCATTGAGCATTGGTGTGAGGGAACTTGCATCTATTGTGAGGGAATGTCAAATCTTGGTTAAGGAGTTTCTGAGGAAAATGAGGCTGCAAAGCATTGAGAGGTAAGACAGTATTAGAATTTTAGTAGCTCATACATGTTTTTTGATGTATAATAGTACAACAGATCTTTTGTACGAGCAATGGTAGCAAACCTCTGTGTTTCTGTTAATCTAAACGATTGATATTGGCTTGAATTTGGAATTGAGCTTTGTTATTTTATTTGAGCAATCAGGTTCAGGGGCAATCTTGGGAAGGAACTACCCCTTTGCGCATGCTAATTTAGTTGGCACCTAAAAGACATGGCTCTGTTGTGAACTGATTGTTTTTTCTCTCTTTGTTAGGATTTAACCTCCTATACCATTTCGGAAACAGCCTCTCTACCTCCAAGAGGTAGTGGTAAGGTTTGCGTACACTCTACACTCCCCAGTCCCCACTTTGTGGGATTTCACCGGGTATATTGTTGTTGTTGTAACCTCCTAAAATGCTTTGGTATATTCCTGGAATATGCCATCTAGACATTTTAATGCTTAGTTCACTGTTATATTACCTAGAATTTAATTCACTGTTATATTCACTGTCAGCTAATCTACTTTATGCTGGAGATTAGATAATTGACATGTAGCACGTTATTCTTGTAGGCTGTAGATATCCTTTGTTCTTAGATGAGGTTAATTTTGTTTGCTACCATTTGTAACAAGACAAGCTATTTGATATTGTTTCTGAACTATATTTTCTCAATAATTTACGTTGCTCTATATACTTGTGTCTTTGCAGCATGCCTAAAAGCTCTCTGACTAAGCTTTCTAGATCTGAGATAAAAGAAGAACTGCAAACTGCTCACAAACATTTGCTGCAGCAGATAGCTCTACCCGATGCTTTGGAAGATGAAGACAATATACTCCTTTTTGACCAAGACTTGATGGTGTTCGGTCAGCGAATAGAACAAGTACTTAAGGATTCAAGAGAGATGCAACGGAATCTCGAGAGTCGTATTAAGAAAAAAATGAAGAGATATGGCGATGGAAAACGTTTTGTTGTAAACACACCAGTGGATGAAGTTGTCAAGGGTTTCCCTGAAATTGAATTAAAGTGGATGTTTGGAAACAAGGAGGTTGTAGTCCCAAAGGCCGTTAGCCTCCATTTGCATCATGGTTGGAAGAAATGGCGAGAGGATGTTAAAGCAGACCTCAAGAGGGATTTGCTGGAGAATGTTGAGCAGGGTAAAAAGTATATGGCTGAGAAACAGGTAATATTTTCTGAAATGCTTAGTTCGTCCTGCTTATGCTAGGTAGTGCAATCATCATTTCTACTTTTACTTTCTATTACTATCAGCAGTTTGATCATTTATCAGTAAATTAATCATCTTCAAATTCCCCTTGGTGCTCATCGTTATCCATATTTATCTTTTCCTCTGTAGTAAGAGTTACTATGTATCTATTTAGCTGGTGTTTCTCAGTGACTGATTTAGTCTCATATCTTGGTGGGAGAATTTGGCTATTAAACCTTTTTAAGTTTGCATTTAACAAAATATTTTTAATTAGCAAAATGACCTACTTTTATTTTCTCATTTGTCGGACAGATAATAGATCTGTCTGTGTATCTGTTGGACAAATAATAGATCTATAGATCTGTCTGTGTATCTATCAGACAGATAATAAATCTGTCGGATTGACTGTCGGACAGATAATAAATCTGTCTTAAAAATGGGTCATCTCACAAATAAAAAAACTTATGATCCATTTAATTAAATAATAGACTTAAAAGGTCTATTTAACAAAGAATTCCTATCTTGGTCTTCAATTTTTTGATCTAGAAGTTACAGACTCTCTATTGAGAGAGGGGTTTGTACATTATAGTTTGTGTGGTTGTTGTCTCATGGATAAATAGGTGTCTGTTAGGTAGGATTTAGCAAGATACTTGCTTTTACATTTCAAGCATTTATAATGACCTTGTTGTGGGTATGGTAAGATGTAGTAGTTAATTGATAGAAATATTGAGCTAAAAGGTGGTCTAGATATTGCCTTACAAGCTATTACGAGTTGCTGGCTCCTGCTATCTTTGTCCCAAAAACAAATTCCATTACCAGATCGTATTAATTGAAGGTACTCTATCTAGAGATTTCTCAAAAGAAAAAAAAAGGGAATCCAAGTTCTGGACTTCACTTAACCGGGAATGAATTTTTTTTTGAAAAGGTTTTGGGGAGCTTTTGAGCCTCGAGATCCACATAGGTTTTGCATCGTGTAATTGACGTCATCAGTTTTTGTGATTTGTATTTGGAACATGACGTAATGTTAATTGATAGACGAGTGGTGGAATTGATGATAAGCTGGAAGTTTGGAGACATGCTCTAGAGTCTAAAGGTTTCAAGTAAGCAGGACGAAGACAGACTACCTAGAGTGTATGTTCAGTGACGTATCACATGAGGCGGAGGTGGAAGTGAAGATCGATGCACAAGTCATATCCAAAAGAGGGAGCTTCAAGTATCTTGGGTCCATTATCCAAGGAGTCGAGGACATTGCTGATGATGTCACTCTCACACATTGTATTGGAGTGGGGTGGGCAAAATTTAGGCTCGCATTCGGAGGTACTGCGATAAAAAGGTGTCGCCTAAGCTTAAGGTAAGTTTTACATAGTGGTGGTTAGACCAGCAGTGTTCTATGGGGTAGGGTGTTGGCCAGTCAAGAATGCATATGTTCAAAAATGAATGTAGCGGAGACGTGGATGCTCAGATGGATGTGTGGGCATATTAGGAGAGATATGAGTAGGACTGAAGTTATATGGGGCAAGGTGGGATTGGATTCCGTGGCAAATAAGATGAGGGAAGTGAGACTGAGATGGTTTAGGCATGTAAAGAAGAGGTGCGTGTATGCTTCAGTTAGGAGGTTGTTTATAGCAGGGGTTAGGAGAGGTATAGGTAGGCCGAAAAAGAACAGAGGGGGACATGACACAACTGCAGCTTACTAGGGACATGACTCTAGGTAGGAAGGTATGGAGGTCGATGATTAGGGTAGAATGTTAGTAGGTAGTAGACTGCTGTCGCACTTTAGGCGCAGGAGGCTAGCCCCATCTCCTCCCAATTAGTTGGAGTATTTGGATTACTTAGTTTCTTATTCTTCAATGTGTTTTATTATCTGTTGCTTCATGTGCTTTGTATTTTGATATTTTTCTGTCATTTTTTTCTTCTTGCAACCCTGCTCTAATTAACTTCTCTTTTGAACTGAGGATCTATTGGAAACGACCTCTACCCCTCAAGGGTAGGGGTAAGGACTGCCTACATCTTACCCTCGTCAAACCCCATTGTAGGATTACACTGGGTATATTGTTGTAGTAAATCTGCTTCCTAATCTGTTGGTTCTGTTTGTAAACTACATTTGCCCATAATGATGCCATTGCTTTTTTCCATGCAAGATACATCTTCTATTGATGGTGGTATCTGTTTTATAATGATATCCAAGTTCTTATTATAGGAAAGGATCCTCCTGGATCGGGATAGAGTGGTGGCAAAATCATGGTATAATGAAGAAAGAAATAGGTGGGAGATGGATCCTGTGGCTGTTCCTTATGCCATGTCCAAGAAGCTTCTTGAGAATGCTAGAATCAGACACGACTGGGCTGTCATGTATGTTATGTTGAAGGGAGATGACAAAGAATATTATGTTGATATCAAGGTATGACCCTCTATCTGCACAGTGATTTCTCTTTCTGATGTGAATGTGGCATTGATTTTTAACCTTGACATTTTGATTTCAGGAATATGAAATGATTTATGAAGATTTTGGAGGTTTTGATGCCTTGTACCTGAGAATGGTTGCTTCAGGTATCCCAACTGTGGTTCAGCTGATGTGGATTCCTTTCTCAGTGCTAGATTTCCGTCAACAGTTCCTCTTGGTCACAAGACTCTGTCATCAGTGTCTAAATGGATTGTGGTCTCTGAGAATTGTTTCACGCGGAAGAGACTGGATTTTGGAGAAAGTCAGAAACATAAATGATGACATTATGATGATGATTGTTTTCCCTACTGTGGAATTTGTCATCCCTTATAGGGTATTATTTATCATAGCCTGCACTTGACCCTGGTTTATGGTTTTTCTTCCTCCTTGTTTTTAACTGTGTTTTCAGAGCAGTCTCTTGCTGTTGTGGTGTAGGTGAGGATACGGCTGGGTATGGCTTGGCCAGAGTATTTCGATCAATCTGTTGCCTCAACGTGGTACTTGAAGTGGCAATCTGAGGCTGAAGTGAGTTTCAGATCAAGAAAAAAAGATGAATTTCAGTGGTATCTCTGGTTTTTGATTAGAGCTGCAGTATATATCTATGTATTGTATCATGTGATACACTTTATGAAGCAGAAAGTTCCACGACTTCTTGGTTATGGACCTTTAAGGAGAAATCCCAACATACGGAAGCTACAGAGAGTGGTATAGTTACCTCCTTGACTCAGTTATCTATCTAGTGTCTGGACAAGTGTATGCTTTTGTTTTTGCATAATGCAGAGCATTCTCTAATAAAGTGGGCTATAGCTTCTTTGCTATGATTGTCTGAGTTATTACGCTCTTACTCCTGTTTATGTGACCTTGTATTTTTTCAGTATTTTTTTTAAAATTTGTCCACTTACTAAATCTGGAGATAGACTAACTGTAAGTTCTTCATTTTTCCCTTGGTGAAACACTTCTACAGCCACAACCATATTATAGCGTGTTTAAGACCATAAGTTGTGGAAGTCCTATAGCCGCACAGATATTATGACATATGTAATACTAAATGTTTGAAAAGTCTTCATTTCTTCCTTAAATTTCGTGCTCAGTTAGTTAGGTTACATAATGAAATGGAGGGAGTAATATCACTACTGCAATATGCTTTTTGTTCTATTACTAACTCTTCTATTTAAGTGTTCCTTGCAAAAAATTATTACTATGACACTATCTATATAATCACAATGTGCTATCATAAAACAGTATCCAACATGGATGTGTTGCCTTAAAATAATATATATATATATATAAATAAATAAAAGCTTTTATCAAGGGATTTGATCTTTCATCATTAGATATTACTTGGATGTAGTTGAAAGCTTGAGTTTATTTATAAAATGTGTTTATAATTCATCTTGGTATGATCTTGTCATTGAAATGGGTGGAGAACCATGAGGTCTGCAACGGAGAGACTATATAAATATATCACACACATACATACAACATGCATGTTTACAGAAGTTTTACCACAGGATTTTGGTTGATACGGGATTTTGTGTGATCTTTGATCATTGGATATTGCTGGGATGTAGTTGAAGCTTGAATTTATTTATAAAATGTGTTTATAATTCATCTAAGGTAAGTTTTACAGAGTGGCAGTCCGACCGACTATGTTGCATGGAGCAAAGTGTTGGCTAGTTAAGAACTCCCACATCCAAAAGTTGAAGGTGGCGGAGATGAGGATGTTGGAGATGGTGTGTGGAGTTGCTAGGAGGGATATGGTTAGAAATGAGATTATTCGAGAGAAGGTGAGAGTGACTTCAACGGAAGACAAGATACAAGAAGTGAGGTTGAGATAGTTCAGGCATGTGATGTGGAGGTGCACGGATGTCCCCGTACGGAGGTGTGAGAGGCTCGCTATAGATGGTTTTAGACGGGTTAGAGGTAAGCTGAATAAATATTGGAGTGAGGTGATTAGGCATGACTGGAGCAGTTACAGCTTACACAACTTACAAAGGAAATGACCTTTGATAAGAAGGTGTGGAGGATGCGGATTAGGCTAGAGGGTTAGTGGTTAGGAGTGCGTCCTTTCATAGTAGGGAGGAGTGCTTTAGTTGTAGCTTTGCCCGTAGTCATAGTGTTATGCATGTGGTTGTAGTTTCTTGTTCGTGGTGTTTTGGTGATGTTTGTCATTTCAGATAGATAGTTCATAGTATTACTCTGTGGGTGTCTTGTTTCTTTTATTATCTAGTGGTATGTTACCCCATTTTGCTGTTTGTTTTTATGTTTTTTGATTATTATACTGTTATTTGTCCTGAGCCGGGAGTCTATAGGAAACAACCTCTCTACTTCATCTGAGGTAGTGGTATGGACTGCGTACACTTTACCCTCCCGGACCCCACTTTGTGGAATACAATGGGTATGTTGTTGTTGTTGTTTATAATTCATCCAAGGGTGTGGCCTTGTGGTCAATGAAGTGGGGTTGAGAACCACAAGGTTTCCAACAGAGACAAAACACTAGGTGATTTTTTCCCATTTGTCCAAGCCTCAGTGGACTAAGTTACTCGGTACTTGTGTTGGTGGGGATAGCAGATGCCCTATGAATTAGTTGAGGTATGTGCAAGCTGGCTTGGACTCCACAGTTATAAAGAAAATGTTAATTCCTAATTTCATGCTCCAATATGGAGAAAAACGTTCATACCAGTGAATGCTACTGATATTTAGAGCGCCTGAGGATCTTTTGTGTGATGTTATCTCTGTTGTCACCTTTGAACAGGGGCATATCTTCTTCACACTCATTTAAGTTTTTTTTTTCTTTTTTTTTTTGTTAACATATCAAAAGGAAAAGATAAAAGGTGGTAGACAAGTTGTTTGGAATTTTTTCGATGGTAGGACAAGAGGCTATTATAGTCGAATCAATGAAATATAAGAATTGTACTGTGGATGCATGCAATGTGGAGGGACAAATGGGCATTTTGATAAAGGTTTCTATACACTTGTTTTGTTATGTGATCAAGGGTGAAATAGAAGTAGCATTGAGTTTCTGCTGAGGATACTCTAGAATTTCTTTTCTAAGGGCCTTTCTTTTTTCTTGGCTTTTCAAAATCGTTTCTGATATTAAAATTGATCTTTAGAGAATTGATTAAGATAATTAGTTTCGTTAGAGTAACGAAACTAAAAGTTGCAAATGACAGAAAATATGCTGGAATCCGTTAGCTCTCTACATAGCCTATTGTGAAAATACTTATGTTCTTTTACTTATCTTGTAAGCTGCACCCTGTTGGTTCTAATTTTTAATAAGATGAACCCTACTTCAAGGAAAACAAAGTAGGTTGGATGAAATAATCTTTAGTTATTAGCTCTAAAAATTAATTTTTGGAATAGTGTCCAAGGAAACTGATAAAATGATGTATCTAAACCAATTGGGTCTTGAATATATATGTATATGTGTGTGTGTGTTTTGTATACATACTTTTATACACGTAAGAAAAATTAATTGTCAAACTATATGCAAGTATAATTGAAGAGAGGAATTGGAGATTTGTTTGCCAAAGCTATCAGAAATCATTGAAGTATGAAGAAAATAAATATTTAATTCACCAAACAGAAAGTTAGTTCAAATAAAGATAAGTTAAAACTAAAAACTTGGGTTGTGTGAAAAGCAACGGAGAAAGGGGAAAGTAAGCCCATAGAGCTTGTGAAAATTCTTAGGAAGATGAGGATTAATATTGCGTGTGTTTAGGAGACTAAGTGGGTAGGGTCTAATGCTAGAGATGTGGATGGGTACAAGTTGTGGTACGCAGGATGTGAGAGGCGTAGGAATGGAGTAGGCATCCTAGTAGATGATGAGCTTAGAGGGCAGTTAGTAGAAGTTAAGAGAGTCAGTGATAGGTTGATATCTATTAAGTTGGTTATTGGGGGGTTTACTCTGTATATGTGTAGTGCTTATGCGCTTCAGGTAGGCTTGGACGAGGAGGAGAAAACGAGAGTTTGGGAGGCTTTGGATGAGGTGGTGAGAAGCGTGCCTAGCTCTGAGAAGATTTTCATCGCATGGGATTTCAATGGGCACATTGGGATTTTATCGGGAGGGTATGACGATATGCATAGAGGCTTTGGTTTCGGAGATAGGAATGGAGAGGGAGTCGCTTTGTTGGATTTTGTGAGAGCCTTTGGGCTGGTGGTAGTGATTCGAGCTTTCCGAAGAAGGAGGAGCACCTAATTACCTTCCGAAGTGCGTTAGCCAAGACTTAGATTGAATTTTTGCTGCTTAGTAAGGGGGATAGGGCTTTGTGTAAGGACTGTAAAGTCATTTTGAGTGAGAATCTTTCGATCCAGCATAGGCGTCTGGTGATGAACTTGGTTATCAAGAAGGGTAAGAAGAGGAGGGCCGGGGAGGGTCGACCTAGAATTAAGTGGGGTGACTTGACGCCAGTTAGTACACTGGAGATAGGGGAGAAGATGGCGGGAATGGGGGTGTGAGAGTATAGGGGGACGTGGATGGTATGTGTTATAAGGCTGCTAGTTGCATCAAGGAGACTGCTTGAGAGGTGTTGGGTGTTTTGAGGGGCAGGGCAGGATAACATCGGGGGGACTGGTGGTGGAATGAAGAAGTTAAGAAAGTGGAGATTAAGAAGGGGTGTATGTTAAGTTGATTGAGAGTAAAGATGAAGAGGAGAAACGGGTGAATAGGGAGGAATACAAATTAGCTAGGAAGGGGGTTAAGGTAGCAGTTACGGCTGCTAAGACAACAACGTTTGAGAGCTTGTATGTGGGGTTAGAGGAGAGAGGCGGGGAAAAGAGGTTGTATAGGATTGCTAAGGCTAGGGAGCGGAAGGTTAATGACCTCGATCAAGTGAAGTGCATTAAGGGGGAGGATGGCAGAGTATTGGTGGAGGATGTCCACATTAAGAGAAGATGGCAGGCGTATTTTCATAGACTTTTGAGCGATCAGAGGGACAGAGACATTGAGTTAGGGGAGTTGGAGCACTCAGAGGAGGTCAGAGAGGCTATTCGCAGGATGCGGAAGGGTAGGGCGATGGGGCCTGACGAGATTCCGGTGGATTTTTGGAAGTATACTGGTGGGGCAGGTTTAAGGTGGTTGACTGAGTTGCTTAACGACATTTTTCAGGACTGTGAAAATGCCTGAGGCCTGGTGATGGAGTGCGATGATTCTTTTATATAAGAACAAGGGTGACATTTAGAGTTGCAACAACTACAGGGGTATTAAGTTGTTGAGTCATACTATGAAGATTTGAGAGAGGGTGGTCGAACGGAGGTTGAGGAGGATCGTGTCTATTTTGGAGAATCAGTTTGGATTTATGTTCGGTCGCTCGACGACAGAGGCGATTCAGTTGGTGAGGAGATGCTCAGAGTCCATTTGGCCATGTTGTATGGAGTGGAGTGTTGGCCAGTCAAGAACTCCACATTCAAAAATTGAAGGTGGCGGAAATAAGAATGTTGCGTTGGATGTATGGACTTACTAGAAGGGATAGAGTTAGGAATGAGACTATCCGGGAGAAGGTGGGAGTGGCTTCGGTGGAGGACAAGATGCGAGAAGTGAGGCTGAGATGGTTTGAGCATGTGATGAGGAGGGGCACAGATGCCCCAGTTCGTAGGTGTGAGAGACTAGCTTTGGATGGTTTAAGGAGGGGTAGAGGTAGGCCAAAGAAATACCGGAGGGAGGTAATTAGACGTGACATGGAGCAGTTACAACTTACTGAGGACATGACTCTAGATAGGAAGGTATGGAAGTCGCAGATTAGGCTAGAAGGCTAGTGTGAGTGGGTGAGCCGTAGCAGGTAGGGAGGAGAGCTTTGGTGTAGCCGGGCGAGTAATCCTAGGACTGTATTCATAGGTAGGAGCTGCTAGTTAGGAGAGTTTGGGTGTGGGGGGTGTCTTTAGTTTGTGAGTGTTTAATATTACTGTATGGGTGTCCTATTTCTTATTTTTGTTATTCCATCCATCCTATTTCATGTTTCATTACGATTTTGTTTACTATTCTTTGTCTTGAGCTGGGGGTCTATCGGAAACAGCCTCTCTACTTCTTCGGAAGTAGCGGTATGGACTGTGTACATTTTACCTTCCCCAGACCCCACTTTGTGGAAATACACTGGGTTTGTTGTTGTTGTTGTATTAGCGATATTCTTTGCGTATTCTCCTGGAGAGGGGGTGGGGGGTGGGGGGTGGGGGTGGAGGTAGGTGCGTGGATGTTGATATAAACAGGATATTTTGTTTCCAGTCAACCAACTAATGGTCAATGTGAGGCTAGTGTGACACATCTTATCTGCATGTGGAGGCTAATACAATGTTTCCTAAAGGCTTAAGCTACCAGGCCACCCTTAGTCCCGTGTTTGACATTTATATTCTTCTTCTTCCTCTTGATCCATTTACATATTATTTCTTCATCATGAGGATCTGTCTTTATAGTCATCTGGTTCCTTCTGAAATTTTTGGTTTTTATATTTCATGTCATATTTCCTCCACTGCTGATGTACTTCATTAGCTCCTCTGAGATTGCTGAAGAATGTATACTCTAGATATTTCTACCACGTGGCATTTCTGTAATGTGAGGATTCATCATAAGAGCACAATGGAAGAAACAATATGTATAGGCAATACATATTACTTGAGAATGTTGTAGACATTAGCACTTTTAGGGTTGGATTTGTGCTTTCTAGGAGTGGCTTAACTTTTCACTGATTTATGTGTTTAGAAAAACATACAATCTAAATCTAGTACTTCTAAGTTAAATTTTTTTATGGTTGCATAATATTGGCGTGAGATAAGTTAAATAGAGTAACATAGTCAGTGAGGATTCATATAGACGACCCCAACTTGTTTCGGACTGAGGTGTTGTGTCCTTTTTGCATTATTTATTGTCCTTCCAAATTGGGTGTCAATTCTGGTCTTCCGAGGCATTCTATGAGGAACTTGTGCTGCATCACCATCTCTAATATCTCATTATTGTAAGTTTTTTTGCAATCTCAAAAGATGCTTTTACAATTGAAAACGTGTAGCAGGTATCTAGAGTCCCTAAGTGACAGAATGGGGTACAACTCACCTGTTACGGGGACTTGAGCAATTTATAGAAGACATTTTGAGCATTTCTTTGGGAATTTGAAGGACCCCAACCAAAAATGTTCTAAGATTACGGCCCCCCAAAAATATTCCTCTTACTTTATTTTTCTTTGGATGGCAAACTAATGCATGGTGTTAGAGTGTCCCACATTTGTTGAGGGAATGTGTTGTCATGGCAGCGGAGTCCATTTTCTTGTCATGATATCAGAGGTACACCCATCCTTGTTATTGATTCCGAATGTTGGGCGCCCGTTGTTGTTTTACTATGCTTCAAATGTTCAACCCTGGATGTGTGTAGAGGTGGTAGAGCCAAGAATGTCCTCCTCTAGTGGAGGTAATGGGTTTGTTATCTCCTAGTATGGTTCCGGGCAATTCTTACCTCATGATCGCGTTTGAAGTTGAGTTAGGCTCAACGTCTGTTTCTTTAACACATAGTTTGTCTCACGTGCCTAAGAACATTAAATTCTTCTTAACGTCTTGATCAATGGTATTCTAGTCGAGCTCACATCTTTGCTTTCTGCAAAAGGTTTTACAATTCAGGAAATTTTCCGTCCAAGGACAGTTTCCTTTGAAGGATTATACACGGTCAACTTATATGTTTTTGCGTGAATCAATGCTAGATAACAGCTTACAAGTAATTGTTAGTTCTTGCAATAATTTCAAGTAAGTCAAGTTTATGCAATATAGTTGTTACAATTTGCTGCAGAAAGCATATTTTAGATTTAGGACAAGGAGAATAAAGCAAAAGAAGAAGGCTGGTGTTGATCCAATCAGTACTGCTTTTGATCAGATGAAGGTTTGCACTTTTATTATTCTTTAACCATGACAATGCCTTGGTATTACTTTTGGTGATCAATCTTCTTTTTCTCTGTTTCCCAGAGGGTGAAAAATCCCCCTATTCGTTTGAAGGACTTTGCAAGCATTGAATCTATGAGAGAAGAAATTAATGAGGTCGTGGCGTTTCTGCAAAACCCTCGGGCTTTTCAAGAAATGGGAGCTCGTGCCCCTCGGGTATGTTACTGCAAGTTGTGTTTGAGAATTTCTTAGTTTATGATGGTGGTGAATTTGCTTTCTTCCAAGAGGCTTGCTTCCTTACTAGTGCATTTATGTGTTGATCTTTGTGACTATACAAAGGCCCTTCAAATATGTACCTACTACTTGACAGTTATACATGCATAGACTAATATATTATGGTCCTTCGCTTTCCTATGAAGAATTCAGTCATATGGTTGCTTAAATATCTTATGCAGAGCTAAGTCCAATAAACGATAAACCCTTGAGAAAGAATGATGTTGAGAAGAAACTATTTCTGGTGATGTTTAAAATGAAGGTTATGGCTCCCTCAACAATAATCATAATTTCTCTGGTCTTACAAGAAGGATTCTTGCTGTATGTTGAAGTCAATTTGTGTATTCAGTTAAGTTCACTGGCTTTTCCATGTGCAGAGCCAAAGTCGCTGTGCTAGCTTGACATCAAGTTAGCTGCAAATTGTTCTAGATCTCCGATATATCACCTTTAGACTCCAATTGATCCTATTAATTCCTCTAGTATTGCGTTAGTTTTATCTATAGGTGAGCTTTATTTCTGATACTGGTGCAACTAGATTCAGCATCTGTCTAATTGTGAGGAGAGTATAACCACACCAACTTGGAAAGGCTTAATTAACTACATATAGTCATAATGCACTATATCCGCAGTCATGTCCCATGTTAAAAACCTTCCATGAAATCAGTATAAGCAAACATTTTTGGTACCATAATGAGCATTCTTTGAAATCTATGGCCAATCTACTGTACAATGAACAATGGTTTTTCTAAAGGTTACCACCGTTACACCATATAACGTCGTGGAATGTGTTGATATAATTACCTGCACATCATCCCTATCAAAAAAAAAACCAGCGTTGTTTGTGTGCGCGCGGGTGAGTAAAGGTGCATATCCACAACATATTAGAGCTAAAATGATGCTTTATGCGTGCACTAAGTTCTATTCATGTGTGATATGACAGGGAGTTCTTATTGTGGGGGAGAGAGGAACTGGAAAAACAACCCTAGCTCTGGCAATTGCAGCAGAAGCTAAGGTGCCACTTGTTGAAGTTAAAGCCCAGCAGTTAGAGGCTGGTTTGTGGGTCGGCCAAAGTGCATCAAATGTTAGAGAGCTGTTTCAAACAGCACGTGATCTGGTCAGTCTGGTTTCTTTGCGTATTGTATTGCCACTCCAACTCCCAATACCTGGTAGTGGTGTCCATCTGCATCTTCTTGTCATTATAACCTGAGATCGAAAGTAAAAAAGAAGAAAAGGGTCTTGCTGGAATTGGCTGCTGATTTTTTTTTTAGGATAAGGTAAATGGTATTATTAACAGTGAGAAGAAAAATTCCTGCATACAAGAGGTATACCAAAAGTAGAGAAACTACATCAAAACATGATTCCCTACAGAATGCATACAATCCTCTATATACTTAGGAATATTCAAGGTGCACCAAAAAGCAATTAGGGAGAGTAGGCTATTCCTTAAATGTGCAAAATCATATGCGATCCCCTCAAAAGCTCTCCTATTTCTTTCTCTCCATACGATCCACATGAGGGCTAATGGAGCAAACTTCCATGTGTTTTCTCTTCTACGTGGCTACATCTACGTCTTCCGACCCAACTGTGCAGCACATCTGTAACAGTCAGGGGCGGATCCACGGGGCTGGGTGGGGGTTCCCGGGAACCCAATATCATTCGTGCAGATATAGTGTTTATACCGAGAAATATAGTAAATATATAAGAATTATGAGCTGGGAACCCATAAACAGTGTTGTTGGTCTAGTGGAGTAGAGGGACTTCTAAAAGTTTTATTGACCTCCTGGTTGTGGGTTCAAATCCCCTTAGTTACTATTTGGTTTTATTTTTGTCTAATGTGGGAAACCCACAAACTTTAAATCCTGGACTAACAGTACTTGGCATCACCCATTGCACACCAAAATATTTCAAGACCACCCTCAACAAGCTTGATGCCACTTCACAATGCACCAAGAGGTGATCAACTTCTTCACCCGTACGCTTGCACATCTAACACCAACACAAGTGATACTTCTCTTCCTCAAATTCTCGGCAGTCAGAATCGCTCCCCTTGCTGCTAGCCATTTAAAGAAACACACCTTTCTAGGCATCCTGATAATGGATAAAGACATTATTGTCTTTGCAGGCACTGATAACAGTTGATTGGTTTGTTTGCGTGTTAAGAATTCCATATCGGAAAGGGTATGGGCTATTGGTCTCCTTATATGGACTTGCGCATCCTCCTCTCATAAGCTAGCGTTGGGGGTTGAGTTAGGACCAAGATTCATTTCTTCACATTGTATTAGAGCCAGACTTACCCCAATTCCTTGATCACTGATGTTGGGCCACGTATTATATTGTACACGCTCCAGTTAATGAGGTATAGGCGTGCAGGGGAGTGTTAAGAATCCCACATTGGAAAAGGGATGGACATTTGGTCTCCTTTTATGGACTTGGGCAATCCTCCCCTCAGAAGCTAGTTTTTGGGGTTGAGTTAGGACCAAGACTCATTTCTTCACAGTCTGCATTTTTTTGTGGGAAGGAAACCAGTAAAACATGCTTATCTTGAACTGCAACTCATAATTAATGTTATGCAAGACTGGTAATGAGAAATTTTGCAAAAGCTTACCTGTAAAACTTTTTTGTGGCTTAATGTTATGATCTTTCTTGACTGACTAACAAATAATTTGAGAAGTCAACCATACTGGAGGAATAATATAGAGTATGATGTTAAGGAACACATCTGGTGCATTTTTCAGAGCTGTTATTCTGCAGTGATATCTGCTTACTCATTATACCTGTTCAGGCTCCTGTAATCATATTTGTGGAGGATTTTGATCTCTTTGCTGGAGTCAGAGGGAAGTTTATCCACACCAAAAAGCAGGATCATGAGGCCTTCATCAATCAACTTTTGGTGGAACTTGACGGGTAAGTGTGTTCTCATGATTTTTAACAAAATTTAGATATTGCAGCAACAGAAAAACATCATCTTGATGTAAATCATTCATCAGGCAAATATGCCTCGTATAGCTATTTTTGAGTTACCAAACTCATCTTCTATAGTAGTTATGTCTGTTTTTGATGTGGAAAAGGAGAAGGTAGGCTGATATGAGGGTCCGGAGCTTTGATTCAGTGGTAATGACACAATATTGGATGTTTGGATAGAGCGCATGTTATCTTGACATAGAGCCCAATATTTAAGTGGGAGCAGGGTAGAGGGGGAGCCATACTTCCTCGAGTTTCGAACTTGTGGGTCAACTAATGTTGGCTAGTTGTTCACATGGGATTTATATGTTGTCAAAAGAAAAAAAGGGTTGATATGGTTTACTAGCTGTTAATTTTGTATAAAGTACCCATATTGATTTTGTAATTATTCTAGATTTTCAACTCTATCTTCTTTTACATTGTTGAGTTGTGTCTACCATCTCATATAAAAGCCTAAAATATTAAAATATTAAAATATTTAATTTGCTTATATTACGGTTAGCATATAGTTTTTCATGTTCTATAGAGGATAGGACCTCTTTTATTGAGAACCATATTTTGGTGTAGCTTCTCTCCTGTTGGCGCATATGTTTACGCGGTTTCCCCCAAATGTTAATAAAATAATTTACCTTATCAAAAAAAAGCATATAGTTTTTCAATTGCGAACCTAATTTTTTATTTTAAGCCAAGAACATAGGAATGTTAATATTTGGTGTAGCTTCTCTCTTGTTAGCGCATATGTTTACGCGGTTTCCCCCAATGTTAATAAAATAATTTACCTAATTAAAAAAAAGCATATAGTTTTTCAATTGCGAACCATATTTTAGTGCACCGGGCTGCCCTTTTTTTTTAACATAGGAATATTTTCTTGATGGATGGTGGTGGGACTTGAAGGTAGGACCTCTGTCACTTTGATATCATATTGAGTTGTGTCTACCATCTTGTCTAAAGGCTTAAGCTTGTAAAAGAAGGAAGAAGGCAAGTTAGATCTTATACGTTTGCAACATACATCTACTATGAGGTATGTCCATTCTCTCAGGTAGATATCATTGCCAGTTTCATGCCAAAAAGTTGGATGGACGATGGAGTTCAAATTTTGTGCTTTAGGTAAACAATCTAAAATGACAAACAAAACAATGCCTATAAGAGTAATATTAGTACTTATTTAGCTATAGGAAATTCTCCATTGGATTTCCTTTAAAACGAATTGTAACAATTAGTAACTGTTCTAATTCTTAAAAACATAAAAAAATGTTCTTCCATTGGTAACTACTCCTATTAAGACATAATCTTCTGTCTTCTTTTTTTTCCATCACCATCCTGCTTTTATGTCTTATTTCTTTGTGCTGGTGAAATGCATTCTCCATCACTGTTAGATGTATTTATGGAGTTTATACCTCTGTTTGAGTCTCACATGGGTTAATAGTATTGTCTGTAGTCCCTCAGCTCATGAACTAATTTTTGGGTTGTGTGGGCTCAAGGTTCATTTTCTTAATATGTTATTAGAGCTATACCTATCTCTAATGTTGGGTTACTAGATGCCACAATATTGCAGTCTATGCTCCTAATGTTCAATCCTGTGTATGTGTGGGTGGTAGGGTTAAGAGTCCCACAATGGTTGAGGTTGTTGGATTTAAGGCGTAATACATAGATAGTCACCTTAACTTGACCTCAAATGGCAAGTAAATACTCTCAACTTTTAGAATGCATATCTAGACACCTCAACTTGGTTTAAGTTGGCTCTGTAAACATGCCTGAGTTGCCATGTAACTCACGCTAAATGCCATGTAGGGTGGGTGTGTTTATGAGTCCAACTTAAACCAATGTGCATCCTCAAAGTTTGTGTGTTTACTTGCAAGTTGAGGCAAAGTTAAGATTTCTATCTATGTGTTATGCCTTGTAGTTTCTTTACATAATTTGGGACAATTTTCACCATACGAGCTAGCTTTTAGTGTTGAGTTAGACCAAAATGTTATTTTATTGAACCTTCCATGTTGATAAATTGATAGTAGAAATTTTATTTTCTTTGCAGAATGTTAGAATATGAGTAGGAATAGGAATAACATATAGATTCTACTTGGAAAATGATTGTAGTATGGTGTCTTATTAGGAAAATGATTGGAATGTCTAGTTTATAAATAGAAAATAGAGTCTCAATGTAATAATGTAGTTACTCTTATGTTTCTCATTTGATATCCGAGCTTCTACGATCTTGGTAAAGGATCAAAAAGCTTTTGCTGCCGATGGGCAGTTATAATTAATATATGCCGCCTTCTGGCTAATGATTATGTTAGCAAAAGGTTGGTCACCGTGTATCATTCTGGTGACTATTTTCTAATATCTGATTTGCGTAGACCGTGCATCTCCCTGGACTACTCACATTTAATTTGCATATCTTTTCGGAGTACTTTCTCATATCTGAGTTGCATAGCATTGTGCGTCTTTTCGGTGACTCCTTAGATCTAATTTGCGTAGTTCCGTGCGCTTATTCGGTGACTCCTCAAATCTGATTTGTGTAGGATCGTGCCATCATTCCAACCCTACCCATATAATTTCTCTTTTTCAGTAGGATCGTACCATTATTCTGGCCCTACCCAAATAATTTCTCTTTTTCAGTAGGGCTGTGCTGTCATTTCGACCCTACCCATATAATTTCTCTTTATCAAGTCGTGCCGTCATTTCGACCCTATCCATATAATTTCTCTTTGTCAGTGGGGTTGTGCTGTCATTCCGACCCTACCCGTATAATTTCTCTTTTTTAGTAGGGTCATGCCATCATTCCGACCCTACCCATATAAGTTCTCTTTTCTAGTAGGGTTGTGCCATCATTCTGACCTTACCCATATAATTTCTTCTGAGACTGTGACCACTTTTCGACCATCAAATCTAATAATCCAGTGCGAGCATGTTCCAACCAGTTTTCTGGTGACTTTCCTGTTCAAGATCTACTTATCTCTAGATTTCAAGACGATCCATATATTTTATATCAGTTTTCGGAATTTTTCTAGCAATAGATCGACTTTCTGGCAACATTTACTACTTTCCCGACCAATTTTTTAGGTTGTTCCTTTTCAACTGAGGTTTCCTAGACGTCCAGAGCAGTCCTTACCAGTTCTCTTGCACATATCTTCACCAAGTCCCTCACTGATCCCTGTATTAATTACATCCATAACAAGCTTAGTACATGTGCCTTCTATGCACCAGCTTGAGGGGGAGTGGTAGAATATGAGTAGGAATAGTAATAAGTAATAGCATATAGATTTCTACTTGGAAAAGAATTGTAATGTAGTGTCCTATTAGGAAAAGGACTGGAATGTAGTGTCTATAAATAGAGTCTCAATGTAACAATGTAGTTACAACAATTCAATAATATTTTTCTCTTATATTTCTCACATAGAATATTCAAAAATGGGGATGGGTAGAAGAGAATATACAAGTGGGAATTTGGTGGAACAAGTGGAGTATTTGAAGTCCACTCCTTAGGTTGAGGGAGTAAGTTAGAGAAAGAGAAAGTTAAAAGAAATTAGCCTAGCCTTCATTGGGGAAAGTTTGTCGGCCCAATTAAAAATCTTTTTTTCCTTTCTCTATTAGGGATTGCTTTTTAGTTTGTGGGCCCAATTGAAAATTGTTTTCCTTTCTTAAACTCTTCGACTTTTGCTTGCAGCAAGGCATAATTTAGGTCTTTGAAAGTGTACTATCTGAATCATTACTTCTAAATGGATGGAGTTCTTTGGGTATTCAAATATCAATCTTTCCTGAAGATGGAAGGTTAACGTAGTTTATATTTTGGAAAATCAGGCTAATCTATACTCATATTAGTAAATTCATGGCTTGGTTCTCAGAGGATCTATAGTTTGGTGAAAACCTATTCAGGTGATGCAAAACTGCACGCCTGCAAGTGGTGTCACTATGATTTAAGGAGTGACAATTTGCTTATTCCAGCATGAAATTAACTTGTCGCACTTGATTTTTCTTGGGACAAATAAATTTTGATTTCCCCTTTTGTTGTAGTACTCCTCCATCCCAATTTATGTTCCATACTTTCCTTTTTAGTTTGTTTCAAAACTAGTGCCATTCTTCCTTATTTAGAAACAAGTTAACTGTAAACTTCTCATTTCGTTCTCAATGAGAAGATGTATAATAACATAAGTACCTATGGTTTGTTTAGACCAGAAATGTCAAAAGTCTTCCTCTCTTTCTTAAGCTCAATGCGCAGTCAAAACACTCTAAATTGGGACAAGGGGTAATAGCGTTTAGATAATATATCCAAAACATTTATGTTGCAAGCAAGGGCATCAGTTTTGTGCTGGATCTTGTTCTTCTAAAGGATTCTCACATATTATAAACTGTAACTAGGACATACTTCGGGTCATTGTTACTTGTAATTGGTCAAAGTATAATCTAAGTTGACTGAAGTAAATTGCATCTTCATGTTTAGATTCTTGCTGTTCTCTCATACCATCTTATGTTGCAGGTTTGAGAAACAGGATGGGGTCGTCTTGATGGCTACTACTAGAAATCTCAAGCAAATCGATGAGGCCTTGCAGCGTCCTGGTCGGATGGATAGGATTTTCCGTCTTCAACGGCCTACTCAGGCAGAAAGAGAAAAGATTCTTAGGATTGCTGCAAAAGGAACTATGGATGAAGAGCTTATAGACTTTGTAGATTGGAGAAAGGTGCGCTTATTTGGTCTCTCATCTGCGGCTCAACTCTTCTTGAGCTCACCAGTTATCATCTTTGTCAGAGGATCATATAGGCCCTTCAACTTTATTGAACTGCAGAGAAGCTCAGGCTACTTAACTTTGAAAGCAGCTCTTAGGCAGCACCTTTCTAATTTGAGAAGTTTCTTGATCATATGGGGATAGAGAATCAACCTAGATCATGCATGGGCATGCCTAATTTCTCATGTATACTAAGTTCTCTTGACTCCTGATAACCTGAATTAGAAATGATTTAAGATTTTGTGGAAGTGTGTCAATAACAACACTTTAAACCTATATTGGTAGTTCTTCGTGATTTTTTATTGCATATTAGTAAAATTAGGTCTTAGGCTTAACTCACACCCCAAGGGAGGAGAATTGCCCAAGTCTTATAAGGAGACTACCGATCTTATTAACCACCTATGTGGGACTTTTTCATTCTTCAACATCCCATCTCATGCCCAAGACTGGACATCTGGTGCATGGGCAATTTTTAATTTGGGGGCCCAACATTGGGTGACATGGGTCCCAACTCTGATACCATGTGAAGAAATGGATCTTGGGCCTAATGCAACCTCAAAAGCTAGCTTTTGGGGTTGTGTTAGGCCCAATCCTGGGCGTGCGGGGGAGTCTTGCGAGTCCCACATTGGAAAAGGGATGGACAATTGATCTCCGTATATGGACTTGGGCAATCCTCCTCTCATGAGTTAGCTTTTGGGGTTGAGTTAGGCCCAAGATCCATTTCTTTACAATATTACAGGGTCACAAGTTAGTGTTACTTTGCAAATCTTGTGTTGATTATGCTTTGCTTTCTTTTTCTGTTCTCAATTGGTTTAGAAGTGATTGTTGTTATATGTTAAATGCAGCAAGAAGAGCTTTGTCAAATTTAGTACTGATCTTTTTTAAAACTGCTACTTTTGCCTAACAGGTTGCAGAGAAAACAGCTCTTTTGCGTCTAAGTGAACTAAAACTTGTGCCAGTGGCCTTGGAAGGTAGTGCCTTTAGAAGCAAATTCTTGGACATAGATGAGCTTATGACCTACTGCAGCTGGTTTGCGGTAATTACTGTCAATGCTAAAATACTACACTATCAGCATGTACTCAAGCTCCTTTCAGATAATTAAGCTATCATTTGAATGTGGAAAGATCCAGAAGAAGAGAGAATATAATTTTCCATTTTGAGGAAGTAAATATACTTTAACATGAAATAAAAACAGCACGTAGTGAAAGAACTTTCTAATATGAAACAGCTAACAGTATCATGAAATAAGCTGTGAGAGTATGTCGCGTATGGTAGTTACATCATGAATTGGATTGCTGGAATTATGCAAATATTTCATTCGATTGGACTCTGGAACAAAATGCATTGACTTATTGTTTGTCCAAGTCTAACCGGTAAAAAGAGAATAAACTTGTCAAACTATGAGCATCTGATTTCTATCCTAATAACATGAAATACATAGTTTAGAGGACCAATATATCCGAGGCTGTACAGAGACACATTATGCTTTGATTTCTTGCTTGAAAAAGTAATGGCTCCCATCTTGCTTCAGGGTGTATCTCGCGTAGGTTGCAGTTGCCTATCATTTCCAACTCACGACATTATGTGTACTCTTGAATAATTTTGACTGGCTAAAGTTACAAATGTTGCAGCTATTGGACTGATTTATGGAAATATGCAATCTATCCTAATTTAATTTTTTTGATAATCATGACATTCAGGATATTGGTATGGAGAAAACTTTAAAAAGCAATCTCTGAAAGGATGTATATCAACTTCGTCTCCTTATAATAACACATTTTATCAGACAAGCCTCACCTTTTGTTTTAATGTGCACTCCCCATAATGTGTGGTGCTTTCTTCATCTATACTGTTATCCGTTGTTCACTTTCATGAATAACTCAGCTCTTTGCATATACTCCGAAGAATGCTGCAAATATAGGGGGGCTTGAACTTCTTGTCGACACATTAGTAATTATTCTAAAAGCGTGGAGAGTAATTGGGATTTTTTCATCTTGAAATGAATATCTGATGGTGTCTATAAAGGTTGTGTTAGTAACATTCTCACTTATCCAAGCTATAAAGCCTGTCACTAGAATTGGCTCCAGGTGCCTAGAAGTTTCATGACATTATGTTACAAGCTGTAAGCTCATACTTAAAGGGGAAGAAGAGAAGATTCTATTCGTGAGTCTACCAAGAGAAATAGAAAAGGGAGAAAGTGAGATGGCCATGCATCTCGTTGCTCTTTCCTATACTGAACTAGTTGTAGATTCTGAGAATTTTAAGAACATGATTAAAGGGCACATCCATGACATCATCATTCTAGTGATGATACACATTTAAGTCCTGAACTTCATGGGAACAAATTTCTTAAAAATGCATCTCTTTTCTAAACAATTCCCCGATCTCTTAACACCAATCTTATGATGATGAAATCAAGACACTGACACATTGAGATATTTGCAAAGGATTTGAAGCTGAACTTGATATACCATGTTCAACTACCTTGGGCTGATTTTCAATACATTTGTTTTTCGATTGCTACGTATATACTCCATAACATTTCTCAATGTTTATACTTCACTGTTGAGTTTCTCTGCGTACAAAAAGAACTAGCCATTTTTCTCAACTGGATAATTGGTTTGCTGTTCTGCAGACATTCAGCAGCCTTGTCCCAAACTGGTTAAGGAAGACCAAAGCTGTAAAGCAATTTAGCAGGATGCTGGTGAATCATCTTGGGTTGACATTAACGAAAGAGGATTTAGAAAATGTTGTTGATCTAATGGAGCCTTATGGTCAAATAAGCAGTGGAATTGAATTGCTAAATCCTCCTCTTGATGTAAGCATTCCCATTTTTGTTTTCCTTTGTCAGTATGCATTATTTGACGAATGATTAGACGTCCAGTATGCTACTGTATTTAGACATCCAGTATGCTACTGTATTTAGACATCCAGTATGCTACTGTATTTCCTTGACCCCACCTAGTAGTAAAGCTATACTTATGCTTCCTGTATATTGCCTTTTGGTTTATATGTAATAGCAGTTTTTAGATCATATATTTTTTGTTCGAGTGATAGTTGTTCCTCTTCCTGTTCCTCTTGTGGTGGGGCCCTTCCACGAACCCTGCACATACCGGGAGCTTTATTGCACCGGGCTGCCCTTTTTTTGGTAGTTGTTCCTCTTGATGTATTAGGAAATGAAACAAAAATGAAACCTTTCCCTTGATCATAACAGCACAGCTTTTTCTGTCAATTATCTTTTTGTCTTTTCTAAATCATTAGGGCATTTCACCTGGAACTATTTTTGTAGGGTTCCCAGTTTCCTTCTAATCATGTAAGCTGATGATTAGAATGTAACAAGTGGAGAAGCCTCTAACAACGAGCATATGCATAAATTGTAGTGAATCGTCTGTACAGGTCTGCAGTATAATGGGAAAGTAATAAAAATTAGAACAAACAAGGAAAGGTAGAGCAAATTTTGAAAGGTGGAAAGAAAAGTCTTACACTTGCTCCCTAGTTCCCATGTGGACATGTGGGGCCATTTCCCCAATGCTGCCCCCTTGGTCCACTCCCATCACTTTCCAACAAGATCTGCTGTTTTGCTGCAGCCAGCACTCTCCGAAAAGCGATTCAACTGAGTTTCCTATGCTGGTACATGTGGCTTTGAGAACGCTCCACCCTTATATTACTAGATTGTCAATTTTCTGCACTTTATGATGCACATGATCTTGTTTTATTGATCTGTGAACATCAAAAGATGCTCTTTTAACAGGTGATTTAATCGAAGCTTGATAAAAGCTAGTCCTTGTTGATGAATTCCGTAGACACTTGGCAGGGGATACTACTGAATAGAAAAACTTAGAAAGATTTGAGAAATGATCTTAGCCTTCTGAGTCGATCACCTTGAAAGCAACCAAATGGTTCCTTGTTGAACTGCACTTTCACACTTGGATTATGTCAATCCTTTTAGATTAATCAGCCTCAACACTGCTTACCAATATACTCTATCTGTTAATTTTCAACAGCATCACACAAAAAGTGACGTTTCATATTTGAGGAGGTGAGCCATTGCTAACCTTGTCCATATTCTGGTTGGAGCCCCTTCAGATATACACTCTCTTCTGCTTTATCCAGCAGTCTGCCTCCCATCATAGAGGGAGGCATAAATGAGAGTGGGTCATGACTACTAAAACCCTAGAGCTTTCAAAGATATCTAGTAGACTATTTAAGAGGATTGAGAATCTGACAATAGATATGCAGTACTAATCCAGCTTCTCCATTTTTCGTGGAGCCCATCTTTTCATTAATGAACTCAATTTGTGTGATCATACCTTTTTTCCAAGTCCAGCCAGCATAATAGTTCCGGCACTTCCATTCAATTCTCTCGAATCAGTCAGTTCATTAGCAATTAAAACTACATCAACAATTTGCTTCTCATCAGTAAAAGCATTTCAAGCGCCCGGGAGTTAAAAGTGCATTCTTCAGACTCATTGTTAGTAGTTCAGCAACTTTGTTAACTATTGGAAAAAAAGATTAACCATCTCTAGAATTTCTAAAGCAGAGTTTAGCTAATAGTTTCTTAAAACTGTCTATACTGAAAACATCACTATTGTCTCTTCATGTGTGACACAACATGGATTGACTGTTCATTTGATTTTTATTTTCAGTGGACGATGGAAACAAAGTTTCCACATGCTGTTTGGGCTGCAGGTCGGAGTTTAATAGCTCTTCTTCTACCAAGCTTTGATATTGTGGATAATTTGTGGCTCGAGCCCTTCTCTTGGGAGGTACTATATTCTGTTTTTCATTGTAGTCTGGTTGTTTTGATAAGTGTGATTATAGTTATACTTTATTTTTTCTCTTAAAAGAGAAAGCAGGAGAAACTAATGAGCCAATGTTATTCTATGAGAGAACTGAGAAGTGATTGTTTTACAAAGTAGGAGTCACACTAAGGCGGTGCTCTTCTTATCAAGAGTCAAATGTATGAATCTGAATACACATCTAAATATTAAGATGTTTTTTAGATTATAATTGAGACTGTCGCCTCAATATTAAATGTTTATAATTTATTTTTATTAAAAAGTTAAGAAATATAAATTTCAAATAAAATAATTTTGATGTTATATCTACAAAATATTATGTTTTAAGGTGGTTGTTGTTGTTGGTACTAATTGTCCAGCAGGACTGCTAGTGTTGTGGTGGAGGTGGTTGTGTTGTTAGAGGAGGTTGCTGGTAGTTGCTAACGGTGATGGTGAAGTTGGTGGTGGTAGTTTGATTATGAGGTGGTTGATGGTAGTGGTGGTGACTGACAGTGGTGTAGACCAGGCTTGTGGTGATTACGAACATAATGGTGGTGAAAGGCATTTTTGGAGAACTCCTTAACTGAATAACCTCTTAATAATACTAAGACCATGTTCAGGATCTGAATGATTTAGATCTACTTAAGACCCATTAAGTGTTTAAATTTAAATTAAAAAAAGGACATAATAGTTTGAGGTCTGAACTATTCAGATTGAGACCTTTATTAAGTGTAAACAAATGGGGCTTAAGTGTCACAAAAGGAGAATGAGTTATCAATCAGCAGTTGATTATTGTTAACGGCAAATATAGGGGTTTTCAATTTTTGTCACTTTTATTGTGGCCAACCTTTTATTGTTTATTCTAAAGAGCTTTACATTTGGACCGTAACGGAGATTATAGATTAATTGGGGGACCCTATTAACTTGTTTACCTACTCTTCTGTCCCAATTTACGTGAAGGCATTCGGAGTACGATGGCCAGAACACTTGACTATGAATTCGAGTATAGATTCTTCAAATGTTTTACAATAAAAATTATATATTTGAAAACTACACGACAAGTGCTACAAGTCAATATAGCTAATGATTCAGAATATTTGAAAAACGTTTGAGAAAATGGTAGTCAAAGAAAAGAGTGTTTTGACTTGCAAATAGTAACACCTTCACATGAAATGGGACAGAGAGAGAGTCAATTATCAATACCTGGTGATTCTAGTGATAAGAAAAATATCATTTATGCATATAATAGTTACTGCAATATTGATTCATTGCCTGAAGATGATTTATTTCATCAGAATTATTGCATTAGAAGTAGTGCTCAGTAAGAATAACAGTATGTTCAATTGTTTGGTATGTGTTCTTTGCTTTTTTGTATACTTACTGTATATAGACGTTTTCTTCTCCTAGCTTTAGTAAAATTATTTACTTTATGTATAAAAAAAAAGAGTACATTCATTCTGTGAGAAATATAAGAGAAAAATATTATTGAATTGTTGTAACTACATTATTACATTGAGGCCCTATTTATAGACAGTACATTCCAATCTTTTTCCTAATAGGACACTACATTACAATCCTTTTCCAAGTAGGATTTTATATGCTATTCCTATTCCTACTCATATTCTAACACTCCCTCTCAACCTGGTGCATAGAAGACATATGTATCAAGCTTGTTATGGATGTAACTAATATGAGAATTGGTGAGGGACTTGGTGAAGATATCTGCAAGAAAACTGATAAGGACTGCTTTGGACGTTTGGGAGACCTCAATTGAAACGGAACAAACTGAAAAAATGATCCAAAAAGTAGTAAATATTGTCGTAAAGTCTATGTGTCGCTGGAAAATTGCCGAAAACTGGTATAAAATATACGGGTCATCTCGAAATCAAGAAACGAGTAGATCTTGAACATGAAAGTCACCGGAAACTTAGCCGAAACACGCTCACACGCCGGATTATTAGATTTGATGGCTGAAAAGTGACTACAATTTGAGGAAAAAAAAAGTATATGGGTAGGGTCGGAATGATGACACGATCCTACTGAAAAAAAGAAATATGTGTAGGGTCGGAATGATGGCACAACCCTATTGAGAAATAGAAATTATATGGGTAGGGTAGGAATGACGGCACGATCCTACTGGAAAAGAAATTATATGGGCAGGGTCGGAATGATGGCACACCCTACTGAAAAAGAGAAATTATATGGGTAGGGTCGGAATGATGGCACGACCCCACATAAATTAGATCTGAGGAGTCACTGGAAAGACGTACGGAACTACATAAATTAGATCTGAGGAGTCACCAGAAAGATGCATGGCGCTATGCAACTCAGATATGACAAAGTAGTCTGAAAAGATGCACAGTGCTATGCAAATCAGATATGAGAAAATAGTCACCGAAAAGAAGCACGGTGCTAAGAAAAAATAGATATGAAAAAGTAGTCACCGGACAGATGCATGGTGCTATGCAAAGATATGAGAAATTAGGGGAAAGAAGTGTGGTGGCCTAACTTTTGCTAACATGATCATTGGCTGGACGGGTGGCATATATGGATTATAGCCACCCGCCTACAGCGGAAACTCTTTGATTCTTTACCAAGATCGTGGAAGCTTTGATACCATGTGAGAAATATAAGAGAAAATATTATTGAATTGTTGTAACTACATTATTACATTGAGGCCCTATTTGTAGACAATACATTCCAATCCTTTTTCTAATAGGACACTACATTACAATCCTTTTCCAAGTAGGATTTTATATGCTATTCCTATTTCTAAAGTAGATTTTATATTCTATTCCTATTCCTACTCATATTCTAACACATTCATTCACCATTCAATACCTACACCCCTAGGTGCCATATAACTTGTAGAGCATTTTATTCTCTTAACTTCAGCCTCCTAAAACAGAAGGAAAAGAGAAGAAATTTTCTACCTTTCTCTACATTTTTCTTATTTTATATTTTATTTTTATTTTTATTTCGCCTTCACATCAAGAAACAATCCTTGAGCCTTTTAGTTGGGTGAGTATGTTGTTATGTTGTGCTTTTCTTTAAGGTACATAATACTCCCTATGCCCCATTTTATGTCACACACTTTCCTTTTATTACTCCGTCCGTTTCAATTTATGTGACACTTTCCTTATGAGTCCGTTTCAAGAAAAATAGCTTATTTCTATATTGGGAAACAATTTAACTTTTAACTTTTCATTTTACCATTTTTACCCATTTTACCTGTAAGAAGCAGCTTTGTAGAGTGAGAGTTGTGATAAATTAATAAAGTAAAAAGGATGAATGTAAATTGTGAATGCAGCATTGTGTACGCTCTTTTTACCCTTGTCAGAGAGCATATTTAGTACTGAAACCCTCAGCGGGGGTTTGATTTATTGGCATCATCCTCCTGCAGCTTTTCAAGTAACAAATTTCCTCTTCTGCCCCTGTGGTTTGATCAATCTGCCATAAGGTTTGGTGAGTTGTAAGTTTACACTCCCACCAACTCCTTAGGGATTTTACCCTATATTGATATCTCGTAAGTGTGCATACAACTAACATTCATACCTAAATCCATGTAATATTGCCTCATTAGATGTGTGCTTGGTGTGTCCTGGAAGATGTTGACTTTTACAAAGTTCCTGCTGATTTCAGGGAATTGGGTGTACAAAGATCACGAAGGCTAAAAATGAAGGTTCTATCAGTGGGAATGTTGAATCAAGATCATATCTGGAAAAGAGACTAGTTTTTTGCTTTGGTTCTTATATTGCGGCCCAGCTATTGCTTCCATTTGGGGAAGAAAATATTCTTTCTTCTTCAGAGCTAAAGCAGGCTGAGGAGGTTCTAGTAGACTCTTCTGGCCCTCTTGAACTTTAATTCTCTCATGTGCGCTGCTGTGGATACTGGGACCTAATAATTCACACTATTTTGCAACAGATAGCTACAAGGATGGTGATTCAATATGGTTGGGGCCCTGATGATAGTCCTACAATTTACCATCATGGCAATTCGGTATTTACCTTTATTTTCCCATCTGTATTATTTCATTCAAATTTATTTGCCTTTTGTATCTTCACTATAGCTTCGTGAACCATTTCTCTTTCCCAAGGCATATTAATGAAATTTTACAAGTCACCTTGTGAACTACATCAAGTTGTTTGCTATGATGACCTTGACTGCAAACAGTTAGGGTGGAACCAAACTAGAAAATCATTCACCTCGATGTTAATGAGTGAACCAGTCTCTGCCATGAAAGTCTCTTGCCTATAAGATTTGCACATGGAAATGGGAACCCAAATGTTGCTGTTTCACACTATCTTATAGATATGTGTGCTTGAACAAATATTTGTCAGACATAAAGTAACTGACTGCAGTGTATATCTTGGTGTGCGACTAATTCGCTTTTTTCCGTTGAAATATTCTTGTCTTATCGTCTTCTTTTGTTGCTTCCCTGAATAGGTCGCGACTTTGAGTATGGGAAACCATTTTGAATATGAGATGGCTGCTAAAGTGGAAAAGGTATGAAGTTGCCTATTGAGTAATACTCCCTGGTCCTTTTGATTGATGATATGAAACATTATTTTCTTGTTATATGAGAATTCTATGTACAAAATTTTCTTGCTTAAATGAAACTGTGGGCCACAAATTGTACTTAATCATTGTAATAAGTCAAAATATCCAGAGTAAGGTTGTTGAAGCACTGTCCTTTTGGCTTCTTCTTATAGCTTCCACTATCTGGCTTGATTTTAGCTAAACTGTACATATAGTAGTAGTCTTAGTGTGCTTGGGTGGGTTATCAGGAGGGTTTCTTAACATGTTTGATAAAAAATAAGAGAATTGTTTTGGAGAATGTGTGAAAACAAAGGTTAAGTTCAGTTAGTGGGTTGAGAACCTGAGGTCTCAGGTTCAAATCTCAGTAGAGACAAAAAACACTAGGTGATGCTTCCCATCCGTCCTAGCCTTGGTGGACAGAGTTACCTGGTATATGTTGCTGGTGGGAGGTGGCAGATATCCCGTGGATTTAGTCGAGGTCCTCGAAAGCTGGCCCAGACACCGACACCATGGTTATAAAAAAAGAGGTTAAGTTCAGTTATTTTGGCTAAATGTGTATGTAGGACAGTCATGTCACATTATTGTATTTGTGTATTTATCTAGGTAAAAGTGTAACCCAGTACACTCATGCCTGTTGTATGTAGCAAGCTTGTTGCTTATGTACATGATCTGGCGACTTATAAGTGACTTGTCAAATGCTTTTGTCAGTTGCAGTTGGTTATTTGATTTTACAATTGTATCTTGTACAATGTTGCCCTAAGATGCATTAAATGGAGAATTATGTTTATTGAGGATTCATATAGCTGATCCTTGCTTGTTTAGAATTGAGGCTTGGTTGTTGTGGGTGCTCATTTTGCTTTCCAAACCTAGGGCCAATGTTTTATTTTCTCTAACAAAACGATAATTGATTTTAATATGTTTGGTTCCATCAATACATCTTTATATTGCATTCATCGCAACGTGAAGTGCAGCTTGATTATCACTAAGAACTGCCATGGTATTTCGTGGATAACTACTCTTCCTAATGGTTGAATCCATAGGGGGATTACTAGGTTTATGGCTATGTTAGGCATGCTCAAGCTACTAGGGTCTACAACCATAGAGACAAGAGTGAAAATACAGTCCTAGTGTAAGTGTGTTTATTTATTAAATACTAAGTTTATGTATTTACATTGTTGTCCGTAGCAGTTTCAGAATGGATTTTTGTGCTATTTATATTATATTAGAAAGAAGGATAGCGTTCGATGGTTTCGTCAACTGAGAAATCACGTCATAAAAGCGAGAGATTTCATTTGTGTGTAGAGCAAGAGCCTTTTTCCGAACTTAAAAGCAGGTCTAGAATCGATGAACAAGGGCATCAATTTAAAATCAGGAGACTTCCATAAGAGGATAAGCAATTGAACATCAATCTTTTCTTATTTGACTTCCATTAGAGGCTACACAATTGAGCAGGAATCTTTTCTCATTTTCCTCGAATCTTCTCTTCAATATCCTTAGTTCGTTTAATTAAGTGATCTTGAATACCTCGTCTTCTAGTGTTACTCCAGAAGCACCAAAGTTTAACATTAACTCCTTTATGCTCCCAGGCACATTTCCCCAAAACACACTCTCTCCTACTTCCTAGAGGAGGGGGGAGTCCTCTTTCCGGCAGATCCCTGCTGGAATCTTCAATTTCTTTTTCCTTTTCCTTCATAACCTGAGTTATCACCTTATGTGACAACTTTACCTTTCTTTCTTCACATAGCTAGCCATTTTCATATTACAATGGGAGAGAACAGAATTTACTTCAATGCGGATTCAAGTCTTTCGATATCACAAGATGGAACTCTGAGAACTTAGTATGGTTCGAATGGGTAGAAAGAAGCTGTAAAATGATGAGGAGATCGTCCATTAGCTGCAAAACAATGGAATGGATATGTGTCAACATGAGAGAAGCCTCCAGCGATCAAAAGAATACGGTCAGAAGATGGAAGATGACGGAGAGAGGAGCTGAGCATTTTGCACAAGGAAATACGAGCATGGGAGATTTATAAGCATCTTGACTATTAACAATGGGGGGAAATCTGTCCTTATCATAACAGAGTTAGCCAAGAGTGCTGGATGGCTTGACATTGCATTTAAGACAAGAGAATTTCATTAAATGTCCTAAAAGATTGGAAGAGACAGTCCCTCCAAAACCCACAAATGCCAACTACCCATATGCGAGAGCCGTACGGGAGAGTAAATGCCAGTCCAACAAACTCCATGATGCAGAGATTACATACAAGGAGGGTAACATAGAGATTGTGAGTCAGGATGATAGCAAAGATAATGGGCTATTAAGATGTTTGATAGGACAACTGGAAGGAGCGAAAAAGGAAAAACCATCTTTGACAGAGATAGGAAGATGGTCATCTCTGCTCTGGAAAAAGGCTTTTGGGGTAAATATTTAAGAGATGTATGACGATAAGTTTCTATTTGAATTTCCCAACAGGCACATGGCTGAACAAACATTACAACAACAACAACAACAAACCCAGTATATTCCCACATAGTGGGGTCTGGGGAGGGTAGAATGTACGCAGTCCATACCACTACATCCGAAGAAGTAGAGAGGTTGTTTTCGATAGACCCCCGGCTCAAGAAAAGGACCGAGACCGTGTTCAAATATCGCAAGCATACAACATGATAAAATAACAACGATACAACAACCTCAAATAAGTACATGAACCAACAAAAGGCACCCCCTCCCCCCAACCCTAGCCCTACCAACCAAGCTACACGAAACTCTCCTAACTCCAGCCTATGACTTAACCACACCCCTTAGCTCTCTACCCTGATACTCTTCCTCCAAACCTTCCTATCAAGGGTCATGTCCTCAGTGAGCCGTAATTGCTCCATGTCACGTCTAATTACTTCTGTCCAGTATTTCTTCGGTCTACTCCTACTCCGCTTGAAACCATCCAAGGCCAACCTCTCACACCTACGAACTGGAGCATCCGTGCCCCTTTTCATCACATGCCCAAACCATCTCAACCTCTTTTCCTGAATTTTATCCTCCACCGATGCCACTCCTACCTTGTTCCGAATAGCCTCATTCCTAACCCTGTCAGCCCTCGTGATACCGCACATCCAATGCAACATCCTCATTTCCGCCACCTTTAACTTCTGAACGTGAGAGTTCTTAACCGGCCAGCACTCCGCGCCATACAACATAGCCGGCCGGACTGCAACTCTGTAGAATTTGCCTTTCAGTTTGGGAGGCACCTTCTTATCGCAAAGGATTCCCGAGGTGACCCGCCATTTCAACCAACCTGCCCCAATACGGTGAGAGACATCCTCGTCAATCTCTCCATTCCCCTGAATCATAGAACAAGGTACTTAAAACTCTCTCTCTTACACACCACCTGAGACTCCAACTTCACTACCACCTCGTAACTTCACTACCACCTCGTTCTCTTGCCTCGTGTCACTAAACTTACACTCTAAGTACTCCGTCTTTGTCCTACTTAACCTAAAACCTTTAGTTTCCAGGGTTTGTCTCCAAACCTCCAACTTATCATTAACACCTCGACGCAACTCATCAATCAAGACTACATCATTTGCAAAAAGCATACACCATGGCACCTCACCTTGAATTCTCCTTGTTAACACATCCATAACCACGGCGAATAAAAACGGATTAAGAGTCGATCCCTGGTGCAATCCAGTCAGGACCGAAAAATAGTCAGAATCCTCTCCCACAGTCCTTACCCGAGTCTTCGCCCCTTCGTACATGTCCCTAATCGAACGAATGTACGCCATAGAGACCCCCCTCACTTCCAAGCATCTCCAAAGAACCTCCCTAGAGAATTTGTCATATGCCTTTTCCAAGTCAATAAACACCATGTGAAGATCCTTCTTCCTCTCTCTATACTGCTCAACCAGTCTCTGCACTAGGTGAATTTCCTCAGTTGTCTAGCGACCAGGCATAAAACCAAACTGATTCTCCAAAATAGATACTATCCTCCTCAACCTCCGCTCCATCACCCGCTTTCAAATCTTCATCGTGTGACTCAACAACTTAATACCTCGGTAGTTGTTGCAACTCTGAATATCACCCTTATTCTTATAAAGAGGAATCATCGTGCTCCATCGCCACGCCTCGGGCATCTTAGCTGACTTAAAAATGTTGTTGAATAAGTCGGTCAACCACCTCAACCCCGTCCCACTAGCAAACTTCCAAAAATCCACCGGAATCTTATCGGGCCCCATCGCCCTGCCTCTTCGCATCTTGCGAATAGCCTCACTAACCTCCTCCACCTTAAAACGCGGACAAAAATCGAAATCACGAAATTCTTCGGTGTGCTACAACTCCGCTAATACAATGCCTCTGTCCCCCTCATCATTCAGGAGCTTATGAAAATACGACTGTCATCTTTTCTTAATAAGAATGTCATCTACCAAAACTCTGCCATCCTCCCTGGCTTTTGCAAGCCTAAACAGCCTCTTCAAGGGCAATGGAATTGGAAAAATCAGAAGTTCAGCTTGGAGTGGTGGAATCCAATGGTGGGATGTGTACCAAATAATGCTAGAACCGTTGGAACTTAGATCCGAGTCATTGGAGTTCCCCTGCACCTATGGTCACAAAAACTTTTCCAAGAAATTGGTTATCTTTGCGGGGGTTGGGTAGCCACAAAAGAAGAAACAGAGTTGAAGAACCACATGAAATGGGCCAGAATACTGGTGTCCAACGATGGAAGAAGCATACCCAGAGAAGTAGCGATATCAAAAGATGGGGTCAAGTACCATCTCCCCATATGGTCAGAAAGCAAAATTAGGTTTGAAGTTCTGCCGAAAGAGAAGAGAGGAGATGCCAGAGAAGGGATATCTTTCGATCCAGAAATTCCCTTTACCCAGAGGACAGAGAGCTGTATGAACTGTAGCAAAGTACAAAAATCCCATTCTTTTAGGGTTTTTGCAGCAAGTGAACACGCGGGTGGGCCCAGCAAGTCAACTGTTGCCTTGTTTGAAAATTCATGTGAGAGGCACATGATCAATTTAAATGAAAGTTCATGTGAGAGGCACATGACCAATTTAAATGAACGTATCAAATTGGGCCAAGCTCTGAAGCCCAATAAGGAGTCTAGAAAACTTAAAAGGATGTGGGCTGGACTTTGCTAGCAAAGTCATTTTTAATGATCTCTTCCGTTGTGAAGTTATGGATGAAAACAAAGATATATCCTTGCTAAAAGCTGATGACCAGTATTTTCAAGAAATAGAGTAGTGGGACATGCAGATCGGTAATCAACTCTCAACAGAAGAGAGAGTTATGGCAACTGTGGCGGAAGGAATACTAGAAGAAGATGGGCAACAATTAATAGAAACAGAAGATAAGGAACTAGGGGAAAAGGAGATCAATAGTGGTAAAGACAGTCCAATTGTGACAGGGGTATCAAATTATCTTACGACTATGGGGGAATGGGAGATTGAAGAAGCAAAACCACTTCAAGTCCAACAGCAACACGCGATAGTTTGCAAAGAAAGGGAGATTTCTTTGTGGGTGAAACAGAACATGATCAAATTGGGCGAAGTACTGGGAGCAGATTTTCGGAGCCATGAAGAAAAAGCTTTGGAGCTACTTCTACAAGTGGATAGCTCCAGGCACGCAAGAAAAATGGAGAATGAGATTGTCTTTAAAAAATTAAGATTCAGGGGTATGCAAGAGCTGAAGAGTCTAGTGTCTTTTGATGTTAAATTCAAAAATAACGGGTGCAAAAATTAAGGGGAGAAGTGAGTCAAGTAGTGATTGATGAAGTTCAAGTTAGTTTCATGGAATGTTAGAAGTTTGGTTAACAGGGATAAGAGGAGATTGGTGAACAGTTTAGTAATTGGATGGAATGCAGACATCATTTGTCTGCAAGAAACTAAACTAGAGGGGAATTTAACAGAGGAAGTGAAACAAACATGGGAGGTAGATGGATTAATTTTGCATGTTTAGAGGCCAATGACACTAGAAGGGGTATCTTGATGTGGGACAGCAGGGTGTGGAAAGGAGAAATTTTGGAGATAGGTACATAATACAATAACATGTAAATTCGAGTCACAACTTCAAAAATTTTTCTGTCATATTACTGGGATATATGCACCCAACTGCTATATTGAAAGAAGAGTTGTGTGGGATGAGACAGGAGCCGTAAGGGGTCTGATGGAAGGTCCGTGGATTGTGTGTGGGGATTTTAATGTAGCCAGATTCATCTCTGAAAAGAGAAACTGCCAAAGAAGAACAAGGGTTTATGCAAGAATTCTCTGATGTGATTGAAGACTTGAAGCTGGTTGATATACAACTTGAGGATAATTCCTACACCTGGTTTAAAGGGGATAACCAGGAGGTAGGAGGTATCTTCCAGGATCGATAGAGTTTTGTTCTAAGAAGAGTGGTATGACAACTTCAACAATTTACAACAGAAGTCATTACAAAGGTTAAGAGGTTAAGGTCTGATCACTCCCTTATTGCCTTACAAGGGGGAATATGGAACAGAAACAAAAACTATTTCAAATTTGAAAATTGATGGTTAGGCACAGAAGATTTCAATGATAGAATTAAGGAATGGTGGAGCTCTTTCAACTACTTTGGAAGACCAGACTACATTTTTGCCTCTAAGCTTAAATCTCTAAAAATCAAGCTCAAGGAGTGGAGTAAGAGTGAACAGGGAAACCTGGGAACAAGAAGAAAAATTTTGCTAAGCAAATTGGTAGTGTTTGATGGAATAATGGAGAATAGCAGGTTGACTGATGATGAGACAGAAAGAAGGGCAACAAGTATGCTCGAGTACGAGGAATTGATCAAAAATGAAGAAATGAAATTTCTTGGAGGCAGAAGTCAAGGTCACTATGGTTGAAGGAGGCGGATAGAAACACCTAATTTTTTTCACAAAATGGCAAATGCTCATAAAAGGTACAACAACATTGACCAACTCTTGATCCAAGGGGAGTTGACTCAGGATCCAAACAGAATTGAAAGGGAGGTGGTAGATTCTTACAGAAAACTATACTCAGAAGCGACAAACACAAACAGAAGACCAACTTATATGCATCCAAATTGTCCTAGACTCGCTAAAGAGGAAAACGAGAAGCTACAAAGAGGGTTTGAAGAAAATGAATTCCTGAGATGTTTAAAATTATGTGCAACAGACAAGGCACTTGGTCCTGATGGCTTCACCATGAGATTTTTCATGAAGTGTTGAGAGATACTGAAGCACAACATCATGTTGGCCTTTCTGAACTTCTATGAACAAAAAATGTTTGAGAGAAGCCTTAATGCCACATTCATAACTCTCATCCCAAAGAAGAAAGGAGCCAAAAAGTTGAGGGAATTCAGACCAATTAGTCTGATAGGTAGCATATACAAGTTATTTGCCAAAGTATTACAGAAAGATTGAAAGATGTGATGGCAAAAGTTGGTTGAGTCGCAACAAATGACCTTCATCAAAGGCAGACAAATCATGGATGCAGTACTTATAGCGAATGAAGTCGTTGACTCCTAATTGAAACAAAAAAACCCTGAAATCCTTTGTAAGCTAAACATGGAAAAGACATACGACCATGTTAATTGGGAGTTCGTACTGGATACTACGAGGAGAATGGGTTTTGGCCAAAAGTGGATACAATGGATCAAATATTGCATCCCCACTATGAGATTTTCTGTGCTTATAATTGGCTCACCTGCAGGCTTCTTTAGTGCACAAAGGTGTCTTAGACAAGGAGACCCTTTGTCACCCTTTTATTTTTATTAGCTATGGAAGGTTTTAATAGCATGATCTAGACATCAAATACGAATGGTTGGCTCAGAGGTTTTGACGTGGCTAGAAATGGAGGAGAAAATTTAGAGATAACTCATTTGCAATATGCAGATGACACTCTCATCATGTGTGAAGCTAAAGAGGAGCAACTTAAGATCCTAAGGGTGATTTTGGTGTTGTTTGAAGGGATTTCCGGGCTGCACATTAATTGGAGGAAAAGCTTCTTATATCCTATTAATGAGGTGCAAAATTAGAGTTTCTGAGCTCAATTCTAGGTGGAGAAGTGGGAACCCTACCCACAATATATCTGGAATGCCATTGGGAGCAAAGTCACAATCCACAGAAATATGGAATGGTGTAATAGAAAAATGTGAAAAGAAACTAGCAAGGTGGAAGACTCAGTACTTGTCTAGGGGAGATAGATTAACTCTCATTAACTCGGTCGTTGATTCTCTCCCAGCTTACATGATGTCTGCCTTTCCTATTCCTGCACGGGTTATCAACAGACTAGACAAGATGACAAGATATGGAAGAAGTTTCTTTGGCAAGGGAATAGTGAAAGGAATGGATACAGCTTGGTCAAATGGGAGACTGTGACTGTAGGGAAAAGACAAGGAGGATTAGGAATCAAGAACCTGAAATTTCATAGCAAGGCCCTAAGAATGAAATGGCTATGGAAGTACTGTAATGACAGTCAATCTTTGTGGAGGAATGTCATTAGTGCTAAATATGAAGAGGAAGATAACTGGATGACAAAGGATATCACCACACCATATGGAGTTAGTTTGTGGAGATCCTTAGAGCTTAATGGAGTGAATTCAAGACCAACACAAAGATTAAAGTGGCAAATGGAAGCAAAACTAATTTTTGGAAAGATGAGTGGCATGAGACAGGAAGACTAGATATTCAGTTTCCAGACATCTATGCATTAGTCTCTCCCAACAAAATCGTTGACTTATGGACACATCAAGGATGGACTTTCAACTCTAGAAGACAGTTGAACGACTGGGAAATTCAAAGAGTAGCAGACCTCTTCAACACTATTGACCAGTTCAATGATTTAGAAACAGATCAAGATACTCTATGGTGGAAAGGTAGCACGAATGGCCAGTTTAAGGTGAGTAATGCTGATAGCTGGATGAACCAAACCCCCCAGTGTGTAAGAACTTTTGCCTTGGAAAGGCATCTGGAAAAACAAAGTCCCACACAAAGTTGCATGCTTTGTCTGATTGCTGGCTAAAGAAGCTGCTCTCACTCAAGAAAATTTGATGAAGAAAGGGATACCATTGTGCCCTAGATGTTTTTTTTTGTAGGGAAAATGCAGAAACAATTAATCATCTTTTTCTTCATTGTGAAATCACCGGACTACTATGGAGGATGTTCTTAAATCTCAAGGGCATTTCCTGGACTATGCCTGGAAAGATTACAGAAACAATTCATAGCTGGGAGGAAGCTGGCGTGCACACAAAAAATAGAGACAGATCAAGAATCGTCCCTGCAAGTGTCTCGTGGACTATATGGAAGGAGAGGAATGCTAGATGTTTTGAGAGCATAGAGAGTAGTATGCAAAAGACTAAGCTTAATTGTCTTTTGTTGCTATGTTTTTGGTGTAATCAAGTGTACTCAAATGATACTATCTCTATAATTGATGTTCTAGATTCAATTTAGATAAGAGATAGCAGGATAGTACAGTAAATGATGTAAATACGGTTTCAGTACAAAGGTTGTACTGCTTTTGGAGAAATATACAAAGTTGCCAGTTTCAAAAAAAAATACCTTGTCTTCTGCATCTTAATTGAACAGAAGAGGATCAAGATAGGTATTTGCACTATCTAGTATCTAGCAATGGCTTTGTGGTAATCACTTGGTTTGAGTTACTGGTAGTATCGTCTTAGAACCAATAGCATCTGATCCAAGCAACATTTTCGACGAATCAAAGGACTTTCAGCACCCAAATATCAGTTCATGGGAATAAATGTTACCAAGTTTTGATTTCAAAGTGCTGGAAACAGTGGGTGCAGTAACCCAAAGCCAGAAAATTTCTCACCAGAACAGTGTACCTCACCAGAAAGTTGAGTGCACTTCTTGAAATTGGGCTCCGGTGGTAGAATGCAATAATAAGTGGATGGGTCGAGGTAGATTGAAGAGGTGAACAGGTGAAAGAGTCTCGTCAGAAAGTAGTCGAAAGATCTCTCACGTGCCTGCACATGAGGTAACCTCGCCGGAAATATCAAAAGACTTCCCGGTGCGTGTGCACACGTGGAAGCTCCGCCGGGGCTGAGCTTTCTGGGATCTCGTAGCTGAAGGTATCCAAGTTCCTTAGTGGTGTCGGTTGATGTACAGCCCTCAGGGAAAGTGATGCAGTGACATTTGCTGGAGAATATGACAAGGTGATGACGGTTTTTTTTCCTTCTTCCTGGTGTCACTGGTAAGATAAGATGCACAATGACGAATACCTAACAAGGGCTCTGATACCATGTGAAAATGGAACAAGGAAGAGTTATTGAGAGAAAAACACTGTTATTGAGGTTTAAGTAGCTAAATTTACAGGTTCTAAGAAAGGAAAGAGAATTAAAAAGACATAATTACAGGAAGTAAATCAAGCTAATTGATCCCATTAGATGTATATACTTATATTTACAAAACACTAGAATATTTACAAGATTCTAACAGAATTGGAGGCACATGACTTACATGTGCATGAATAAGGATTGATCTTATCAGGTTGCAATAAGCCTTGCTGATCTAACATCCAGGATTAAAGAAAAACTTCTGCTAGCAGTATCCTGAAAGTTTATTTCTCTTGAATAAGATGGTTGATTTTTTAAAACCTGATGTTTTGTGAAGGTGAATATGCCCTATACTGATGAAATTTAGAAAGCACCTTCTGATAGATTTACTTGAAAGTGCTGTTGCTTGTATAATCATAGAGCAGCATTTTCCCTAACCCAATAATCATCTTGCCTTGTTTTTTTTTGTACAGATGTACTATATGGCTTATGATAAAGCAAAAGGCATGCTTCAGAAAAATCGACAAGTGCTAGAGAAGATTGTAGAAGAGCTGCTCAAGTATGAAGTCTTGACAAGAAAGGTAAGCTGATGTAGAAGTATGTGTTTGAAATTGCAAAAACAAATTATGCATTCTGAAAATTCATCTTTTACAAAATAAAGTACTTCATGGCGCCTCTGGATCTTAATAGTTTGAGACTTTTGATGGGGATAGCACTCCTTTGGCATTTAATTTTGCATGAATATTTTTTTTTTTTTTTTGCGTAATTCTTGTGATTTTTGTTTGCCCTTAGCAAATGAACACCAAAGTGAATCCCCAGTGATTAAGTAAAGCCAGAACTGATTCATTTTCTAATAGGACCTTTGATTTGGATTTCCAAATTACTATGATATAGTCACTAAAATGATGTTATACAAATATACAATATTTCAGTAATTCTCTTAACATTCAATTTTCCATTTCAAATTGGTGTCGGACTGTCGGGTCACCCAAATAGTTTCACGAAATAGTGAACAATCATGGAAAGAAAAGCGATGCTGATTTTTTACCCCAAAATATTGCTAGTGATTGCATAGTTAAAGAAAATGCATCTTGTAGCACAGACAGAAGGGAATTAATTGGAGTCACCAAAAAGTGGTATGGTAATGTAATTAGTGTCGTTCTAAATTTCAACCCTAAAAGTTGCTGGAGAAGTCATCAGAAGAGTAATGCAATGGGACAAATCTGCTGGAATGTCTGATCGATCACCCAAAAAAATGGTTCCATTGGAATGGTTACCAGAAAGAAGCAATAATACGGAAGGTTACCAGTACATTGAAAGTTGCAACTTCCCCAAACGATTTTCTGCTGCATTGAAATTTAGTGCTCTGTAAAAATTCTTGGGAAGTATCTATATCTCAAGATCGAGGAGGCATTTACCTGATGAACTTCCTCAATTGTTTAATAGGAGTTCTAGCTCTCATCCGATTTCATTGGCTATGTGAGAGTGGGATTACAACTTTTGCCTAGGAGTGCTAGCTCTCGTCGCCTATGACTTTCTGAGTGATGTTGTACCAACACTCAAGTCTTCAACATATATTCATACATTATTCATATTTTGTGTTCTCTCCCTGTTTACTATCTACTTAGGAATTAATTTTTTATTGTCCATTAGGACTAGGGATAGTAACTGGGTGGGGCTAATCTGCAAAACTTTAATCTGCCCCGCCCCGCATAAAACCGCATCATAGCCCCGGTGCTTAAGTTTTCATTTTCTGCCTTTTGTGCCACAGTTCATACAAGAACTTTTTTGCTGAAGTGACCATTATCTATTGGTTGGTTTGGTTAGATGGAAATTGGAAAATGGTTTCGTCGCTATGTCGAATGAATCAAGAAAGTCAGAAGTAAATCTAGGTTCTAGTGATTCATTTATTCATAAGATACTCCATATACAAATATATTGGTATAAGTAAATGAGTAATAATGTATACACCAAAAAAAAAAAGGTAATAATGTGCAGTTTCTCTTTTCAATTCCTTGTCGTGATTTGTAGAATTTCATCACGTAATGTTGCTAGCTAGATGTACCATGATGGTGGATCTCTTATGAATTTGGATGTACCATGATGGTGGATCTCTTATGAATTTGGATTTCATACCTAAAATTTAAATTTCTTCATTTGCTACTGTAAACAAAGAAGAAAATGGAGGAGTGAAGAAAAATTTATGCATACAAATGGGATCACTCGTAAAGAACAGACGTAGAAGACCCAGGAAACCACAGCAGATTCACCAACTTGCAACCGCCCCGCAATGCACTCGCATGTCCAAATCCACCACAGCCCGCATGCCCCGGCGCTGCCCCATTGCCATCCCTAAGTCTAGGATAGGATTATCCCACTGGTCTTTCCAAATGACAGTCTGAGTGTTTCTGTAGCAAGTACCAACCCTCGACATATCGTGTTGCATGACTCAGTTTGTGTTCATTTCCTGTTTACGTTCTCTATATTATGTTTTCCTGATGGGCATTGTTCTTTTTTAATTTGCAGGATCTGGAGAGAATTATTGCAGATAATGATGGGGTGTGTGAAAAAGAACCATTCTTCCTTTCGAAAGCATATAAAGAGGTACTGATTCTCAATCTGCAGAGGACAAATGATGCATAATTATATTCTGTCATCCACTCTTCAATTCATAGATGATAACAGTTGCACAGAGTTAACCTTGGGCTGACTGAACCACAAACAAAAAGAGAACCCATGATTAGGCTACAGTTCCTAAATAAATATGGGAGAGATCACCGTCAGACATGCTTGAAAAAAAGTTGAATGATGCTAGTTGATTTCTGACAAGCTTCTAACAATGTCTATTAATGGACTAAGTAAGCAGGAGAAGAAGTTCAATGAAGAAATATCATAATAGTGTACGTAGAGCAATCCAGATGCTTCTTTGATGTGAAGCAACACCAAGAGGACACAGTTGAAATAAAAGAACTAGTTAGTTTAAGATCCTAAGACATAGGTTGACACAATAAGAGATAGTGATATACATGAGCTTTAAGACATTTCTGATCTGCATACAACAAATTTTGTTGAATTTCCACAAGTCCTTCAGGGAAATTTTTTCAATGAGAAGGCATCTTCTACGCAGTAAGCCTAAGTTACTGTCTGCAATGCCAAAATTGTTCTTGATATTTATTGTGCAAGGCTTCGAGTTTGGTATCTTCCGCTGGTTCCTCCAGGGCTTTTAATCCTAAATGAAATTTTGCTCTTTCTTGAATTTGGATTACCATGCCAGAAAATCGTTCCTTCTTTAGCCTAACACTTGGCAGTTATACTTCCTTTTTTCTGTATATCATTTATCTTTAGCTAATAAGAAAATTACGGTGTAAACTTACGGTCATGTACTTCCCCAAGTGTGGGAGCTGGTAGAATCTAAGTAGAGATATATTGGGCACCAGTGAAGCATTATTTGGTGCTCGATGATAAGCTCTGAGCCTGTAGAGTTAGGCATGAGAAAATAGTGGTAAACAGTTCATCTTCAAGTTTCGAGGCCAAAGGATGAGCTGAAAGTTGAGAGTCGCCATATCAATTGTGCGCCAAAACATGCTGAAGAGTTCGTTGATTGTTTGGTCTGTTAATGGATAGGTTCTTTGCCTCTTTAACTCATGGCACACTCTCTCTGATACGTGTTAGCTGAGCAAGAATTCAGTTCACACCCAGTAAAAAACTAAACCTACAGAGCTTTTCTATGCTTGATATACACAAAATCTAGATGTCTCATGAATTTCAGCTTGGAATTCCCTTCATCTATGTGCATGCTTATAATCCATCCCCCTTTTTTTGTATGCCAATTTACATGCAGCTTTTATCTGCGCAGCCTGTGCTAGAAAATTTCCTACAAGAGAATGGTAAAGCTTCTTCAATGGAGTTTTTAACAGCTGCAAATTAAATAGGAGGAACATCTCATATCACCTTCCAGTATCAGTTCATGGTTGCAGTTCCCCCCATCTGATTTGTTTGTGTTAGCATATGCATATTTATTGATGTCAAGATTAGTTCTTTTCATTGTTTTTTATTTATCTTTTTGCTTTTGCTTCTTCATGAGGGGTAAGAAGAGGGCTTGGAGAAGACTACAGAGGGGTAAGGGATGGATTGGGCGGTACTAAGGCTGTAGGTTCTGGCTGAGAAGTGGTTGCATCCATTTTTCCTTCTCATCTTGAATGAGATTGTGTATTTTCTTCTTGCATCTTTTGCTAATTTCATTCTAGGAAATTGATATTTAGTAGTAAGATTTATTTTTACCTTGCTCTTTGTAAACAATACTTGAGCTGATTAAATATCCATTGGTTTTCTAGTGAGATTTGTAATTGCCTTGGGATGGCCAGTTGACCAAAGATATACCAACCGCATGGCCAAAGAATTGGATTTTCAAATTTGTCATTTCGGCCTTCATTTTTTAATCGCAGTTATTTTTTCATTTACCTACTTTTTAAAATCACGAGAGAAATATCGATTACCTCCTGAGTTTGTCACGTTTTATTCATGGTACACATGAATTTTGACTAGTCCTAAGTACCTCCGAACTTGTTCTTTTAGTATGTCGCGTGCCCCTTTTACGTTGATGTGGCAAAATGTTTGAGTTCAACCTTCATCCCGCGCGTGATGGAGGCATTTTTATGCCAAATCAGAGCATTTTTAACGATAAAAAAATAAAAAAAATTATTTTCCTTTATTTTTTTTCAAAAATTCAATTATCCTTCTATTTATTATCCCTCTTCCTCCATTACTTTCAATCTAAAAAGAAAAATTCATCCGTTTATTAATTTTATAAAACTCCAGTTTATTAATTAGTTTATGAAATAAAAATTTCATCCGTTTATTAATTTTGTAAAAATTTCGTTTATTAATCTAAAAAAAATCATTCGTTTATTAATTCAATCTAAAACTCCAGTTTTCATTCCTATGGTACTTTTTTAATTTTGTAATCTTAATTTTTTTTTTATATATATATATAATAAGGAAAAAATATAATCTTATTGGGTTATCAGTTTATCGAATAACTTAACAAAAAAAGCAAAATCGAATCAATAATCCAATAATTTTTTTTTTACAAAATCATTAAAAAATCGTTAACCCAATAATGGTAAATCAATAACATTTTTATCGGTTCGATTTTTGTACACTTCTAACTTAAATTATAATTTCTTAATCCATTTATTATAATAAGAAACGTATTTGTGCATGTGACTCTCCTCAAAATCCTAATCGAAACACTAATCGAAAACTACTATAAAACACTAATCGGAAAAAAATAATTTCATATTATGAAACACTAATCGAAAAAAAATAATTTCATATTTTTAACACACAAAAAAATATAAACTTTTAAATAATAGCTTACTTGAACGACGAAAATTATACCTTTCATTATTTTGGAGCAGAGGAAAATTAAAAAATATATTTTTTTTTTGAGAAAAATCGAATAATTAAGGGTAGAAATGAGTTATTTTTTTAATATAAGATAAATATAAGAGAAGTAAATGGTATTATCCATGTGTACAACCACATCAGCATTTTTATCCACGTGTCTGCGCGTGTATTACACGCAGTGGACAGTGGGCCGAAAAGAGTGACGCGACATACTAAAAAAACAAGTTCGGGAGAGGGGGTACTTAGGAATAGTAAAAATTCAGGTGTACCATGAATAAAACGTGATAAATTCAGGGAGGTAGTTGATACTTCTCTCTAAAATCAAATACAATTACGTGGCCTTATTTTTTTCGTCGGTATGGAGATAGAATAAAGTCAACGCGCTGTATTTCTTGATGCCTACTTTTTTTTTCTTTTTAAAAATAATGTGTGTAATAAATGTATAATTAATATATACGCAATGTATAGCTGTGTGTATATCTGCATTTTTGTCCAAAGCATATATCCATTATATTATGTGCATCATTATGAGTATTTATTATATATAAAGTATAAAATAATGGTACGTTTATACTCGGGTACATATTGTAACACTGATACAGTTTCTCTGGGCATGATACATTTTTCATACATATTGTATTGGTAAAATTTTTATGCTAGAAATAGTTGTATATGATAGTGATACAACGGTAGTTCAATTTTTCTACTCTAAAAAGAGCTCAGAACTTCTCTCTAATTAAAGAAAGGCAGATGTATTTACTTAGTCATCTACTTATAATAGTAAGTAAAGTATTGTGCACCTACGAATGATTGCACTTGAGTAGGATCCCTTAATGAAATTCAAGTAGTTGATTGTCCATTTGTTTGATATATATCAAACATTACATTCTCCGAATATTCATGTCTTACTACGCCAGTTAATAGTGCCACTGACCTTGAAACAGAAATTGACCTATCCCTGATGCATTTTTTCATACATGTACAGCGGTGATGCAATTTTCATATAGCAATGATGCAATTTCTGTACATATATTGAAAATAGTTGAAAAAAGGCTACAAAATTAAATTATTTTTAAAAAGGCTAAAAAATGTCTTTTAAACTTCTTACATCATTCAGCTCAGTAGTTTCACCAAGATGGATATTAAATGACAAACTACAAAAATGAAAAAACATAAATGAAATGGCCAGGTTCAAAATTAAATCAGACCCAAAAAATTAAATATAAGGGGATTGTTTGTGATTTGGAAGACATTTCGATAATTTTCTCCAGGTGAAGCAAAGAATCTTGAAAATGTTATTGGAGTGGGGCTTTGGGAACTGTCTCCTTACTCATCTTCTCCTGCCCCTCTTAGTTCAAACATTGAATCTTCTAAGTTTGTTGGTTTTTTGTTCTAAATAAATTGAGACATTATTGAATTACTATGCATGGCGTGGTAGGGTCTTTTTGTGCGGTGTCTCTTAACTTTCTCCTTGCTTCTAAGGCCTCATTTGTTTGCACTTAATGGAGGTCTGAATGTTCAGACTTCAGATTATTAAGTGCATTTGTTTTTTATTAAGGTTTTAACTCTTAATAGGTCTGAATAGGTCTTAATCATTCAGATCTAGAACCAAGTCTTAATAGGTCTGAAGGGATACTCTGGTGTTGGATAATATTCAACACTCTATTCATAATCAACAGTCACCACCACTAACCGCTTCTTCCACCTTTACCATTGTCAACCACCACCCACCACCACCAACTACCTCCACCATTCCAATCATGATCGATAAAAACATACCGCTAGCAACCACAATTGTCAACCGCTCCTCTTTTATTCTAATTATATTCACCGCCATCACTTCCGTCAACAACACCACAATCAGCAACCACTACCGGTCAATCCCTACTACCAACCAACTCATTTATCACAACTAGAACCACCACTAACTACCACTAATACATCACAACCTCTACACATTCTTTGGCTGCCACTGGCATTGTCACTAGTAACGCCACCTCTAACACCACTTCAACCAGTGCCATCGCTATAATTTATCTCTACTAACAACCATTTCCACCATCACAACAAATAACATTTCCAACTAGCATCAACACATCGTCAATCATCATGCATTCATGTTTCAGCCAACACAATCAACACGTTAAACTACTAACATCAAGCAATGTCACATCACAACAACAACAACTACCATCAATCACCACCATCATGATAGTCACTATAATACCAACCATCACAATTATCACCACCAATACATTATTAATCACTAACATAAATCATTGTCACCACAACCACCATTATAAGCCATCTCTACTATCACTAACAAACATAAATGTTTTTTATCAATCAAATACTAATAATTTTGTTGTATTAAATTACATACTTTTTAATATATAATTAATTTTTCATTTGAATTGTATTTTTTATTTTATTATGTATTCAAATAATTTTTTTTTACACATTCAGATGTTGAAAAATAAATAGTCTTAATCATTCAATTTTCAGATCTAGAGACAACATCTTAATCATTCAGATGTGCATTCAGATTCAGACGTCTGAATCTGAAAAAAACAAATGGAGCCTAAGACTGTTGCTACATGACATACTCTCACTATCTTATTCACTTCACATATCACCCAACAATATGACTTTCAAATTGCACTTTATTTACATCACACTTTTTAACTGTTGCTCACTCGATTCAAACGAATTTAAAATTATACTAAGAGACTCAACATCGTCTATCTATAATTTCTTAATTCAGCCCTTATGGACACAAAAAAGATATACCTAATATTTCTCTGTCTTTCGTAATTCAAAAATATTAAATTAGATACACACAATAATCAGAAGCTTAGACTCTCATGTGACAGTATACCTCGTTGACCACACATTTTCTTTTATAATTCTTAATATTTTATCTATATCTAATTTCTCAGCCTTCATTCACTTATTATCTATGACTCACACATTTCACGCTTACACCCTCACACACGTCATAAGTTGTTGACGTAAGTTCTTGCATACACTATATTAAACTTACTAGATCAAATTTCAAACTGCTATCATTACCCTCGTATGATCATTCTTTCACAATAGTGATCATCTAAAGATCAAGCCTAATGTTAGTACTAAATATGACTGAAAAAATAAATCCTTTATACTACATATAAGTATAATTATCAAGTAGAATCAAAGAAATAGTAGTCCTTTAAGAGTCCATGACAAAATAGTGGATCCTTATCATACACTCTAGCTAATTGCAACCTCAAATCTTATTTTTTTTAAGTCATTTATTAGTCCGTATCTTTTTATTATATATCCAATACCAAACTTCAATCCATAGACCTACGAATGTTATGGGGTTCTCTTCTCCCAAATTACAAGGTATAGCCAAAATTTGTCATCTTTTGATTATCATATCCTCTCATTCATATCCTATACGTTCTCTTCTTTTTAATGTTACGCCGGTGATAGATCATCATGATATTCTGTACTAATTTGAGTATACTCTAAGTCATCTTACCCAACACTTTCTTCTCTATTTACTTTTACAAATATACACAAATCTTATTACATCTTAGTCAATTACTATTTACATTTTTTGAATACTATATTCCTAAACTTCATATTTTGACTCTGGAATCATTTTTCTGCTTATGAATTAATCACCTTAAAAAGTAGTATCCCTTGAGATAGAAATTTTCTCAATTAAGGGTGTCAATGATTTAGGAGTACATGAATCAAAACTAGTTTCTTATGATATAGCTCTATTTCATGATCAAGAATGTAAGAGAAAGTTGTTTCTTAATATCATGCAACCTCGCTATAATAAAAGTGGCGTGCTTCATACATATAAGGACTATGCTAGACATGACTCCGTAGATATTCTAGTCCACTTGAACTCTAGTGCTTAAATACCAAGTTTGTTATGTCCCAAACCTAGATTCTGGGTGTGGCTAACACTCGATGCCATTGCTAGCTTGAGTGAACCCTTAACATGGCGTGAACATAGAACATACATCTAGATATGAACAAAATGTAGAATTTAAAAAAAATTTGAGAAATACATTGAACATAAGGCAATGAGTCTTTTGAAGAAAGTATTTTTCATAAATCATAGTTTCAAATTCACAAAGTGACACAAAGATCAAAATTGAAATATATGACATAAGAGCATACTAATTGATCATGTATGAAGCCTCTATATGACTGAATACTATTTATGGGGACAAGCTTCGATATGACCCATAAACTTAAGAAAATTAAAACTAACTAATTATGCTCCAAGAATGAAAGAAGCTAATTACCAATAGCTGAACATAGAACTTAGCATGTTGCTTAATTATTCTGATTCCTAGAGTTTGCTTCATTTAACTTGCAATGCCCCCGACAAAAGAAATGTAAGTACATATGAAATTGTACTATATGTAAAACAGAGTAGACAAAGTTTAGTTGAATAAAAAGGACAATGAAAAACACATAATCATAACATGAATAGTATCATAGACAGACTCTAAAAATCATAAATGCATATATTTCATAATGGAGTTTTTTTTTTTTGGGTTTAGACAAACCTAAATACATATGCATATAAAAAACTGTGTAATACCCTATCCCTAATTAATTAAACCTAAATTAACTGGGGGCTCAAGTTGAGCACCCTAGCTCCAATTAAAATAGGAGGTTACATTGAGTCTTTAGGCCCCAATTTCAATTTGGGGAGGGGGGGAGGGGCTCAACCATAGCTGTAGAAAATTATTTCATGAAGTTTTGATTGGAATCATAGTTCATAAATCATGTATAGAAGGCTTGGCACATTTCATATAGTTTCACAAGTCATGTAAGGAAGATTGGCTCAAATCTTATTGTTTCATAAATCATGTTCTTTGTAAAATCATGAAGCTCATGAAATGGAATAACTATGATCATGAATAAAAAACTAATAGAAATCATAAGTTTGAAGTAAATCTATATGAGCATGCATAATAAAGTTCATAGGATAGCTCTAATTGGCTCATGAGATGAAATTCATGAAAAACATGGCTTCTTCGAGCATAACTTGATACTTCATGGTGGTAATTTCATAGACATGGAAGAACGAATTCGGGGTGGAATAATGACGCTCTCTCACTTAAGTTCTTTTCTTGATACTTTGAATCACTCCAATTAAAACCATATTATCTTCTTTATATAATAATAAAAATGACTCTTCAGTTTTCCTCCCTATATCTACTCACACGAACACATACACTCCCATTCTCTCTGAACTTCAAAGAAAAAAGGAAAGATCTTTTCTATTTTTCTCTCTAAGACTTGAGCTCAACTCCATGTCTAAATCATCTCTTCCTACCAAATATAAAGGTAATTGTCACAATATAATTTCTCAAGTCATGATGACACCAACTATATCTCACTAATAGGTACGCTAACCCGTCGTTCGAAACTGCTAGTAACAAACTATAAAAAAAAGAGAGGAACAACTGAAGAATACGTATATGACATGAATATGCAAGGAAGAGAGGGATATACGGTAATATTATCTCTCTCTCTCTCTCTCTCTCTCTCTATATATATATATATATATATATATATATATATATCACTGCTCAAGGTAATGACTAAGGTTACCAAACTAATGTCTCAAGGCATCCTAATCAAGTAGGAACCAGAATTGGCATAATTAGGATTTCTAATCATAATGTCTAACCATGAGATAATTATCCATAATATAATTTACCGTAAAAGAGATAGGATCAGAATTATACCTCCAGCTTTAGTATCAGTCCATAATCAGTCTGCCACGAACTAAAAATAATTATAACTATAAAGTAATCAGCTAGTTCAAATGAATAATATCTAACCAGGGCCCGATAAATCGGGAAGGTTCAATCAACACTCAACAATCAACAATCATAACATATACTTATGCAACCTCTCGTAAGGCTGATATATATAAGCACCAAACTACATACTGATGATAGGCAATGCATATGAATAAATAAATGCAAGATAAATCCATAATATTATAACCGATCCAAGTTCCATAACGTACCAAGTGTATACATCTCCAATTCAATTTCTTGCAGAGGCAGGACCTACAACGATCTCTTTTCTCTAGCACAATGACTCACGGATGAAGGGGCCCCTATGAGATTTAGGAATATCCGTATACACTAACCAGGTCTAGGTCTAAGATTTTCAATAATCATCATCATCAATCTATTCCGTCTAGTATCATATATATATATATATATATATATATATATATATATATAATAAATGCACGTACTTGAATCGTCGCTAAAAGAGTGTAAGTTTGTAAATTCATTTTTCTAGATAAACTCTGGGATTAATTTAGTATGAAAAAGTAGAAAGGGCTGGATCTATCTCGATTGAAGTAAATAGTAGTAGTAAAAGAGTGGATAAACGATGGACCGGAGTCAATCTCGATCTAATTTCCAAAACATCATTTTTTTAGTTCCAAAGGCTCATAAATCATTCATTAAGGTGGTACAATTCCCTTTTATAAAAGAAACCATTTAAAAGTAAAAAGTGTAGAGAAATTCTCCTTTTTAGAAAACAATAGTAAAATTATGATTTATTCGAAATAGTACCACTAAGTGAGCATGAATGTATCAAAGCCTATGCAGGCCATTACTAGTATCCAAACAATACAATCATAAACGTCCAAGTCTCTATTGACTAAAGACACATCCTTTATAAGGATAAATATGAACCTAGAGTCCAACTGGTATTGTAACTACGACTTTAGGCCTAACAGTACAGAACTAGCATAAAGATAATACAATAATCCAAAAAGCTATGATCCAATCCGCTAAGTCAAGTAATAAACCTTATACTAAGGGATACTTAGAATCAAATATTGTTAGCAAGCTTATAATTTAGGGTGATAGGCTTCTATCGCTATAACATGTATTTCATCTTAAGGGTCGATTCACCTTTCTATCCCTAAACTCCCAAATTGGGCTAAGTCACGGTATCCTACCCATAATCTTATCCTATCATCCTTACCTAGTATGCAATATATATCATACACTATCTCATAAATAAAAGTAGACTGAAGCCTATCTCAAGTCCGAACCACAAGTCTTGAGTCACCTACAATCGCTCTCCTTTGCTCCACAATCCTAAAATGACTCCACACTATCAAAATAATAATCTATACATTATTAGGAGTAAAACGAGACCCATGTTACTATATATAGGGTCAGGTTAGAATTTGGGTTAAGAACAGATCCAAGGGGCTGCAAACGAAATACAAAACTAAATTGTCATGAGGTCCCTCAAAGGAAAAGGAATATATGCTCAAAAGTTGAGAAAAAATGGTGCATAAATCAGGGATCAAACCCTAATGTCTAGGGATTCCAAGACCTAATTTTTAAGAATTACCATACAATTGGATGGAAATTGATGGGAAAAATAATGAGAAATAACCAAGGAGTGTTAGACTAACTTACAATCAGATGAAATAAGTCGTTGCACTAGATGGTGCCATGCACCAGATTTTGCTAAGTCTAAATGGACTCCGATCAGGTGCTCAGAATTCATTCAGAACCCCGTGCGTGCAAACGAACTATACTACCATATCAAATTCGACATTCCAAACTCAAGGAACCATCAAAACTTTTACCCAAGATTATTTCAACTAAATATGAGGCCCATCCTTATAGTTCTATTTTTCATATAATCCACCCAATATTCCAAAATGAGTTCGAATTCCTCGGAACCTAAACCAAGGGCCCCCTAGCCAAAAATCAATATTTTGGACCTGTTGGCTGCTGTCGGATTCCTCATTTTGAGTTTTGATTTGAGACTAAGTCCTTAACAATAAAAGCTCCAAAATAGAAAAATGAGCCTAAAACACAAATTGTTTAATAATTAAATTGACAGTTTTAGTATGTCATAAATGACCCATAGCAGTTGTGGAAAGGCTCAAAATGCCGAAAATGCTAATAAATTAAGGAAATAACCTAGAGGGTTATTACAATATCCACTACTAAAAATATTTTCATCTGGAAAAGTCATTGGATAAAAAAACATGAAAGCTCAAAGAAATGAGGTATTGGGCCCTCATGCTCCGAGCAAGACTCCCCAGATAACCTCCAAGAAGAAAGAATGCTTTCAAGGGATTTTCCTATAGGTATATTTTTTTCAACCAACTTCCTTTCTTCACTTTTCAAAAAATCAAAACTCAACATCCACAACCAACTGGACTCCAACTGAACCGAGAATGGATGATGCACGCAAATTCAAACCATATACCAACACAATTAAGCAAAAACTTATCCAAGCCACAAGTAATCCAAGGCATGAATCATACAACCAACTCCAACACCCAAATATAACCTTCTTTTTCCTTTTCATACCCGCATCTACTTTGAATCACCCAAAAGGTCACCCAGTCCTATCTGCGCAACCTCATCACACTAAACTCTACGAATTAAAGATAATCTACCAAAAATCCATAATGGTGAGCACAAGGATAAGACCATAAGGTGCTACCTGGGCTTAAAAATGGTGATGGTCAAAGCGTGTGATTCCCTGTTGAGGATACAACTGGTCCGAATGATTCCCACAACTGATAGTCAAAAGTTTGAAGCACAAACTCTCAGAACTAACCAATCTGCTCAAGAATATTCCACCAACTGAAGATGAAACCATGTAGAATCTGACTCGAGCACCCTTCTATTGCTGAGAAGAGAATCCAAACTTCTAATGAAAATTGAAAATCAAGGTCAAAAGCAGAGGAAACCATCATCAAGTTCTAACAGGCTATCACTCAAATATCAATCAACCACAATCAATCTGAAAAGAAGAAGATCGAATAGGTTGACAAAGCGTAGGCTTAACTAGTCTATTATGAACCCCAACCGAGACAAATCTGAAAATAAAGGCTGCACCCTAAGCTCTACAACTCCCAACTAAAATATCAATACCAAGGCTTAACCGCTCAATCTTAACTATCCAAACTAATCCTATAGATGGGTAAGCATCCATACCCTAGATCTATCATACCCTTCAAGCCTCTATTCAAAAGAGTTAGGATTCCAAACCTTAGCCAACAAGTGTAAACCAAAAACAAGCACCCAACTTACCCTCACTATCCAAGATCAGGAATATCCTCGCTGGATCTTGTCAAAGCCAAAATCAAAATGTAGTTGATGAATAAAATCACAATGGAGGATAAACCACAGGCTGAAAGTACAAACAATTAACCCCATAACTACAAGAGGGCATGAATTATCAAAGCATGCCCAAGAACTCCCCAAGACTGAAAATAATACTAGTGATAACTAAAACTTTAGCAACTCGGAGAAATGGAGCATAAGCTAAAACCCGAACCAAGCAAATCAAGCTAACGAGGTCCCGATTGCCTAACTCAAGAAGTGGTCATAGAAATGATCACCTATCTCCTATCCCTTAACTCTACTAGAATAAAAACCATATCACGGTAAGAATAAAGTATCTAACTCTATAACAACACCAAGATCAAATCTATCCCTAGGAGATAAACCCAACAAACATGAAAGATAAGCCCAATACCTCCTGACATCAACATCAAGACCACCACCAGGTGATAGCCCAATCAGAAAAATGAATTCCAAACTAGTCAACCTCAAAAATAGGCTGTAAGAAGAAAAATATACAAATATTGAAATCCACATAAACTTGAAGGTAAACCCTATAATCATAAACTCCAAAATGGGCAGTAAAATAAAATTTCCAACTCTAGAACCAACCAGAACCATGAAAGGCCAACTTACCTTCACATTCATAGCCCACTCAACAACCTATCTAACATCGCCAACAGAAGAGAAAAACAACCAAACTCACTTTACTATAATAAAAAAACCATCCAATCGAGCTAGCCACCTAGGTCAACAAACAAAAATCTCAAAGAAGAAAATTCTAACTAGATAATGCTAGTCTATCCACCAAGCAAGTAGGAATTAATCAACTTCAAACAATGAAAATAATAAAAACAATAATATAAACATCAATATAAAAAGTAGGTGGTATCAAAAATTAAAATTAACGACAAGCACTACTCTAGAGCCACAAGAAGGCCAAGATAAATGTGTCTCAAACTCAAATGCTACACTCATACTAAAAGAAATCATCTACGGGGGTAGTTACATAATCATGAGCTTTACGCCAAGGCACACAATAATCAATAAACCTGCCAAGGAATATAATCTTTGATGGGTACTAAAACCCCCATACACTCAAATCATAATGAAATTTAAAGTCATATGCCTGACTTTCTCGAAGAAGTATGAATATGAGCGGGTCCAAATTTAGACTGAGCATCTAAATCACCAACCAAGGTGCTAAGTGCACTATCTCTAATTGAATATGCTACAACACCATAAGATTGATCTGGACGAGCTGTGTCACGACCCAAACCAGGGCCTAGATGTATTGGGCATCCCAAGTCTAACCAGGATGGGGGACCACACCTTAACCCAACCCAATTGCCTTATACAGCTTTAGATGGACTAAATTTTAAACATATAACAAGATAGAGTTATTGTTTACATCAAGACTTTGGGATAGGATCACAATCGTGACTGACCAAACTGAGTCTAACCGTACCAAACCCAACCATCCATATCATACCAAACCAAAGAGAATATCAAAACATAACATAACAATCAATCCCAAAATATAATATGATAGAACAGTAAGAAATTATGTCCAATGATGCCAGCCTCCCAGCTTATCCTAATGCCAAGGCCGACACCAATACCGATCCTGCCCATACCAACCCTAAGAATTACAACAAAAGAATACAAATATCCAGTTGGGATATTTCCCCAACCATGGCCAAAACTAATGTCCAAAATAAAAATAAAATGTCTAAGAGTATTGATAGCCTAATAACTACCAAACATACAAAATTGGCTACTAAGATGCAAATTCCAGCAACCAAATAAAGAGAAAACAACACATAGAATAGAGATGAAGAAGAAGAATACTTTAAATTAAAGGATAGATAGAAAGACCCTTACTCCTATTCAATGATTAGCACTAGAAGATATTTAAAAATCTTCAACACACCTCACAAATAAGAGTTTAAACCTTCCTCTTAGGTGACCCAAAGGAAACACTCTTCCTCAAGTACACCTTTCTTGCCAAATCATCCAAGACAAGTGAAAACCCTAACTTTCAAATGTTCATGGACTAAGTTTTGGTTCTAAGAGATATAAATACAAGAGTAAATCTACAAAATATGAGTAATACTCAATTTCAATTCATCAAAGTCTAAGGAAAATAGAAACTAATAGGTCTATTTATACTATTACATAACAATGATGAAAATACACTTAATGAAGGATGCTCCTTTGGAATGTAAAAGAGAGCCATAAAAAGACAATATTACCCTTAATAATCCCAAGTATAGGCGACCTTGGAGTGTAAGAACCCTTTCTTCAATCTTCAACTTGAAAAAGGCGTTGTAATGGTTCCAAAACATCTTCAAGCATTTTCAAATTCGAGGCTTGAACCTTTGACAATCCGAAGTGTGAAGCTTTGATAAAACCTTGTAATACTTGTGCTATTTATGCTTTATCATCCTCTCCATCTTGAAAGGAATTTGACCTCAAATTCAAACCTTGTAAAACCAAAGAGAGAGAAAACAAACATACAATCCTTGTGATAGGAGGGTTAGCATTAGTATCACAACTTAGGTAAACATACCAAGAGGGTACACTCTTAGAATACAACCATCCATCCTTTGTTATATGTAAGAAACACCGACCACTAGCACCACAAAGGACACAACTAATACGAACATCAATAAGTGAAGGATACAATCTGAAACTAATATATGTATAGCTGAATTTGTTTGCATGAGATTGAGTTGGTAAAGAGGTGATTCATCCTTTTGTGTTAGTTTAGTAGAAGGTAGAGAAGGAGTTGTTAGTTAGGGTGATTTTTCAGTTGCTTGAAGTGTGAAAATGGCTATATTAGCCAGTAAGTTGTAAGTATAGACTCATGGTCATTTGTGAAATTTGAAGGTAGTCTAAATGTATGCTTGGGTAAGTAAGCGTGATGTGACAAGCCGTATAAGTAGATAAGATTGTATGGGATTATAGTATAAGATTAATGTCGATCATGTCTATTATGTGACTTTACCCCTTGACCTTCTTTTCCTTGGTAGTTGTAAACTAGTACTACTTGTGAGAAGGTATGTGGTAGATTTTTGAGGTATAGTAGTAATGTCATAAAAGTGCTTTGATCGTGGATAGTATCTAGTTAAAATAAGGTATTTGGGGTAGAATGTCCCAATTTGATGGACTAGTAAATTATGTTGTATTCTTCATGGGTGTTATTTACTGAATAAAACAAGTATGAGCTGATGCCTATGATGCCTTACAACATGTATTTATATTACCTAAAAGTCCCTAAGTTAACAAGGTACAACAATGCAAGCTATACAATTATCAACTACAAGCTGAAAATCTGAAAATCCTACACATACATGCTGAAATTTCTGCACATGCATGCCAACCTTTGTGGACCTTTTAAAGCTGGAAAATCTACACTTTCATACCAGCCCGTGTGAACTTCCTAAAGTCTAATAAATGTTCGGCCAGCCTATTTTGACCATCTAGAAGGTTCTGGAACGTTGGCAGCAATGCGGGGCATGCATTTATGAAGCCCCGCCAAGCTCGAAAATGCACCCGAATAGTCCAAAACATGCCTAAAACGTGAGGATTTTAATGGGTTGTGATGTTGAGCGTCACAATGTGGTTGTAAAAATAGTGAATTAAGATTAATGATGTATGTTTTGTAAGAATTATGTATAAGGTTGGGTTGTAAATCATGTTTAGCACTAGACATTAAGTTTGACCAATTGATGTCCATGAAGGTGGATGTGATGATTTCTTGGTTAATGATACTAGTTTTATGGAAGTAATCTAATAGGCTTGAATGGTATATGCAAGAGCCTAAGTTTATTTGATTCGTAGTGAAGTATGATGTTGCATATATAATGTAGAAATATGCCCAAGGTGATCTGAGGTTGCGGTATTTTCTAAGACTATTACACGTTTTATGTGACGAGTGGTACCATTGAGTTGCTAGGTGGAGAAAGACTAGTTAGATGGTATATGGTGTTCTAAATAGCCAAGTTAAGGAGTTTTGATTGATAGTGTTGAGCCTTTTTATATGATCTTGATTCTCATAGTAGAGAGATATAAGTTTGGAGTCGCAATATTGATAGGCTATGTCAGAAGTAGTATGATTCATTGAAGGCTTGGTGATATCCATGTTGAGTGCTAGATTCGAAGTATGAGTTTTTGAAGGTTGAACTAATAAAAATAAGAGTTAAAACACTAGAGGGTGTGCACTCTGACTATGGGGATACTTATGAAGACCCGAACTTAGTAAGTGTGCAAGTATTATATGATGACTGCTGGGTCTATAGAATGATAAAGTGTATCTCATAAGGTAGTATTAACAGTGGGTTTTCCACTTTCAGGTGTAGTCATTCGGGTTAAGTACCATGATATGCGTGCATAGTAGTTTTACAGACCCCAGAGTGCAGTGAGTGTACTTCAGTTTAGAGTCTAGTAAGGGATCTCCCAAACTTAATATGATGGCTTGAAGCTAAGTGGGAGATGATAGAGAGAATAACTAAGTCGGGCTTTCAGATTCTAGTCGTGATTTCATGATGATATAAAACGTCAGAAAGTGAGGGTGAGACTCAACCCATTCTTATCTCAGTATTTTTTTTCCAGTTATCCCAATATCTACTCATGCCTTACGTTTAAGTCCAATGATCAAAATTCATGTTCATGGTTATGATAGAGAATCATGTACTCTTCAAGTTCTAAAATGAGAAGTTTTAGTTCATTCAGTAGTTGGAATCCCATTCCATAAGTTATGAACTCCAAATTGAGGTTATATCGCTCATGACTCATGTACTCACGCTTTATAGTATGCTTGTTTTAAATAAGACCATAAGTGTGAAGTAAGATCTGGGCCAAGTTTTTGATATATGTGATTTTTAGTGGAAATTTGTGTGTACATGTTCTTGGGGTAGCGCGTGGGAGTTATATTAATAATGGTTTAGAGATATGTGAAGTGTTTCTTCATGGGTGTTTGCCTTGAAGTTTATATGAGGTTATAAAGATAGGCTTGAATGATATGTTGGGATTTTAGTGAAGGGACACAATATGCGCTAGTGAATCTATAGTAAGAGTTCAGAGTTAGTCATTAATGTGGTAAGGCATGATATGCTTAGGGTGTGAACTTTAAAAAGATATGGAAGATTGAATTATATTGTTTAGACTAGTATCATGGTATGACATGTTGTATTTTTGTGACTAGGAGTTAGGCTTGATCGTAGTAAAAGGATTTAAGCTACTATAGACATTGTAGAAAGAGCTATAAATGCCCATATGAGAATTATAAGTTGAATGGAATGAATATGGTATTTAAGGGAAATAGTATAGTTAAAGGAGTATTAAAGAAGTGTGCTAAGCTTGAAAAACAAGAAGTTGCATTGTCCAAGATCTTTTGCTCCATAATGCTACTAGAATTTCTTTTGACAGATTGTTGAAGAGATACTCCCGTTGAATATAAGTTTCTGATGTATTTCAGTTTAGCAATCAGGCAGACAAGTTACGGTGGTTTTTCACCTTTTCACCCAATCCTGCTATCCGAAGTCTCATGCGTATGACCATCCCAATATATTTCATCCTAAGTTGCAAATTCAGTTCAGTCAAAGCATCATGTTTTAGATTCATCTATTTAGTCGTGACTCAGTTCATAAGTGTTCAGTGCATAATCTCAAATACTTCCAAGTATTTTAGCCCAGTTAGTATAATACCCTGGTATGATCTAAGTCTTGATGCCTCATGATTCGTAATTGCATAAGTTATCGCTTCTCAATTCAATATGTATGATTGGATCATGAACACTTCAAGGGAATTCTAAACTCTTAGCATGAATCAGCGTCTTGAAGCAAGTAAGGCCAAGTCAACTCAGAATTTAGTTTCGTGATAGAAGTTTAAATATTTCAGATCAGTTATATACTTTCTTAGAAGACACATCATGTCAGCGTCATTTTATACCTTTGAGCTTCAACATTTCCAATCCATCATTTGGGGACGAATGATCCCAAGGGGAGATAATGTAACACCCCATAAAAGTCGTGCATGGATTAGCCTTTAATAGAGTGCTCTTAGACTTAAAAACTTGAAAATTTTTTTAAGTGTAACTTAAAGTCATTTTAGTTGGCAATCTTCGATTTTTTCAACCTTTCTGATCTCCGTTTTTAGATTTTAAAGTTGCGTTATGATTGGACAAGCTCATAGTACATCTCGGATAAGTTTTGGAATTTTTTGGAACGCATAAGGCTACGTTTGGATTTCAAAACAGTAGCAAAACGCATAGCCTGTTGCCCAGTTTTCAGCATTTCAGGGTCAACTTCAAACGATCATAACTCTCTGAATATAATGAACTGGGAGAGATGCCACCTATCAAATGAAATCTCTTTGAGTTTTATTTCCAATTCAACTAGTTTCATCCAAATCCAACATTTGAGTAAGGATTTGTACCCGTTTTACTTCAGCCTGTCAGTTTGTCAACTGAGGGACAATTTTGACTTTGTTTGTTTCTTAGGGGAATTTTAGTCATTTCACCTCACCCAAATTTCTTCTATAACACTAGATTTAGCCCCCAATTCATCAAAATATAATCCTTTTCTCAAATTTTCTCTCAAGTACTCCCCTTAGGGTTTCAAACAAAAATTTCAAAGAACTCAAGATTCAACGGTGGGTTTTGGAAGATAATTAGAGATTTGGAATCCCCACATTGTAGGCTTCAAGGATCATCCTTCAATTTCTTTAATAGAGGTACGTGGGGTTTTCCTAAAATCTCATGGGCATAGAAATCATATTTTAAGAATATGGTTTTCGAATTCATGTACATACTCATGTTTTAGAAGCTTTAATGGTATTGTTTTGGCCTTTTGGCTTTCTCCCAAAGTGATTTGAAAATTATATGTATATGTATATATGTTTTTGTGTTGAAATATGAATTGAGAGCATGATTTACATGAAACTCCTCTCTAGATATAATTTTTCCCATGTATCACTTGATATAGATTGTTTTGAAATAAATCTTGAAAAGTCATGATATGAAATGCTTTGACTTTTGCTATTTTGGAATATGATTTTGAACATGAAAGAGAGGGTTTTGAATGTTGAATATGCATGTAATGAAAGAATGCATGTTTTTGCCAAAATGCACATGACCGCCATATGTTCGATGAAAGTTTTGCATGGATTTGACTTGAGTTTCGGAACATGAAATCTTTTATGCAAACTACATATTTGGGTGGTCTGAAACTATACTTTTATGAAAGATCATGCTTAATGCATTATGGCTCAGAAATAGGACTTACAAGTCTTGGTATGACGATACCAATTCAGACCAATGCCATATCAGACTCAGACTAATAGACATTTCAGACTATCATCATTTTAGACATTCAGAATGTTGCATGTACAGAAAAGGTTAAAAATGGGCATACTGAGATGTTAGGTGGTTCCTTGAAGAGGGCTTGAGTTCAAGCAACTCATTGCCTAAAATCGTGGTCTGCCGACCCGGGTATATTATTATATGCTGACTTAAGTGTCGTGTGGTGTATCAGATTCAGGAACTCCAAACCTTGCGGCATACTCGGATTGGAGGCTTCCCCGCGGAGTCAATGGCGGATTCCATATCGCCTATGGAATATCAGACTTGTAGGGGATACCATCTAACTCAGAAGTAATACACAGATCAAAATTTAAAAGTTACAGACAGGTTATATGTTTTCAGAAAGTGCCCATGTGTTTTCAGAAGCTATTTTATACGTGATGTGTTGATGAAAATTGCTCTCATCTATTATATATATGTTCAAATACTTTATTTTGGATTGCATCGCGTGCCAGTACATTTGTGCTGACCCCCCCTCCTTCCAGGTTTTGAGACACAGTCTAGGAGTCCAGATAAACAGTAGATATTTCAGATTGCAGAGCAGATTGTGCAGGAGTAAGCCTTCTATATTCCAGAAGGCCTGTTTACTTTCAGATATTTATCTTTAATCATATTTTGATCTATTGGGGGCCTTGTCCTAGTTTTTAGATAGTTTTGTTTTGTTTATAGTAGAGATTTTGCAGACTAAGTCAGACATTATTATTATCCAGATATATTTTGGATTTCAATTTTTCAGTATTATGATCACATTCAGAATGACCATGTTTCCGTATTAGATTTCTATTTCCGCATTATCTTTTATTATATGAATGTTGTACATGATTACCAGATAGATAGAGGGCGTCCCGGGCCTTCACGATTCGGGAATGCTCATCACGGACAGGGCCCCAGTTCGGGTCGTGACAATACCAAATACATGAATAGCATCAACATCAAAAATAAATGCACATGACCAGAAATTATTCCACCCACATCCCAAAGGAATTCCGGGATCAAATGGAAGTAAAAGATAAAGATCTAAGCCGAGATGACCCACTCCCTTCATTAGGCTAATTTGCTCACAATCATTCAAGGTATTACACACAACTTTGACATACACAAGGCCACTATGAACAACACTAATATCCTGGATTTCATTACACAAGTTCAAACGGCCATGTTCAATACCAAGATCATCAATACAAGCATCACCACTAACTTGGAAATTCTCAAACATACTATTCTCATTCTCAAGTAGTGAACTAGCTTTAAGAGAAAGTTGATCATTATTCGTAATAAAGAGTTACTAAGGAAAGAGCTATGCACTTGCAAACCCAAAACCACTTCACTAGACACTAAATCACAATATTTGGAGTTCAAAGAAGTGTTGAGGGTAGCAAAGTCACCTCGGCTAAGGCTTGGGCAATCCACTTTTTTGGCGCTCTTGGTCAAGTGAGCCTCTAGTTCATTTCTCATACTTTCATGTGGAACTCCATTTGGATCCTTCTTGATTATCATTTCATCTAGTACCTGCACATAAGAAGAATCAAAGATAGGCAAATTGCTAACTTTTGGGTCAGGAAATGACAAAGGTTCTTTGTGGATAAGACCCACAATCAAGCAATTATTTTTCCTTTCCAACCTCACTACCCGCGACTTCCCTTTCCTTTTCCTTCTTTTTTTCACACTCTTCTTGTACCTCAACATCAAGCTTCTCTCTATCTTGAAAACCGACCTCTTCACCCTCGAATTCTATCACCATCTCTTCTCTTAGTTGTATTGGGTGATTTCGGTTTAGTGGATCTTGGGGAAGAGGCATTGGATTACCTTGGTGATGTATTTGGATTTGTGGCATGAAATTTTGTGGAGTGTGAGGTCTTTGGTAAAGTAGATTTGGAACTTGGTGGTTTGAATTTTGTGGAGGCTTTGGTGGATATAATATATCAACCCTCACTTCATTCTAATCACACCACCCGTCAAGGACTCCATTTCACCCCTCATAGCATTCACATTACTTTTCAAGGCATCATTGTCATTTTTCATTTCTTGGGCAAAGGCATCAAACCATGCCATCAAGGCTCCAATAGCATAATTTCTCAAAGGTTGGGAAGTAGTACCTTTGGGTTTCATGGAAAATGTACCTAAAACGAACAAAAAAACAGCAAGCAACACAACCTACAAAACGAGCAAACAAATTAGTACAAAAGCCTCACTTCACTCACGCTCAACCTCACCTCACACTTGGCCTCAAGAGTGTTGGAGAATCGGAAATACTTGGCAAGTTACTTGAGAGGTGAGAAGCTTTGGTTCAAAATCGATCTTTATTTGAAACGACTCAAATTAAGTGATGCACAAACTTGAACCAACAAAATACTACGACTTAAAAATGAGAAAAGTACACAAAAAACTGGACATGAAATAAACGAACTCTAGACTAATTACCAACTTAAGAGGTACTTACTAGTTTGCTAATTAGTGATAGAACCAAAAAATTGAAACTAGAAACAACAATTAGAAAACTAAATTTAGAGGCGAATTTCGATTGAGCACAAGTGATGATGTGGCACTACGTTTGGTTGTCACTTTTTAAAATTCCAAAATTTTTTCCCAATTTTTCGGCCAGTACCTTTTAGGAAGGAAGAGAATTCGGTTTCGGAGGGAAAAATTTCAAGTTTGAAGCCTTTTCAAGCTTCAAAATGGATGAGAAATGAATTCGTCCCCCCTTTGTACTTGCAATTGTACTTTGTTGTCTCCTTATCCCCTCCTCCTTTTGGAATAATGGAATATTCTTTGAATATGCTTTTGGACAAACAACTTTTTCACTCTCTTTCTTCCTTTTTTTGGATCAAACAAGAACTTTGAATACCCTTCTTCACTAAGTTATGAAGATCATGGATGAACAAGTTGAATTTTCAAGCGTTGACCAAGTTTGACCACCTAGCAAATGAACTCCAAATCTGATTTTTTTTGAAGATTAGGTTCCTTAGCCCAAAATAACTTCAACCAACCAAAAATAAGCCACAGTCACCAACTCCAACCAAAAACGTCACCCTCTCCCAAAAAGCTTCAAACAAGCCACAATAATGGTGGATTTAGCTTAAAATCAACCAAACTTCACTCTAAAAGTAGATCTAGACTCCCTAGGTGCTTGGGAACAAGAATCTAGAACTTGAAACCAACAAAACAACACAAAAAAATGTAGATCTAAGAACTAAAATTCAGTCAAAACACAAAAACGTGAAATACCTATTTCTTTTTTGATTTTCTTGACTCTAAACTCATTTTTTGTGGAGATTTTCTTAGATCCAAGATTTAGGGTTGTAGGAATAACCCTAAACAAGGCTTTGATACCAAATGATAGTCTAATAACTACCAAACACACGAAATTGGCTACTAAGATGCAAATTCCAGCAACCAAATAAAGAGAAAACAACACATAGAATGGAGATGAAGAAGAAGAATGCTTGAAATTAAAGGATAGGTAGAAAGACCCTTACTCCTATTCACTGATTAGCACTAGAAGATGTTTCAAAATCTTCAACACACCTCACAAATAAGAGTTCAAACCTTCCTCTTAGGTGACCCAAAGGAAACACTCTTCCTCAAGTACACCTTTCTTGCCAAATCATCCAAGACAAGTGAAAACCCTAACTTTCAAATGTTCATGGACCAAGTTATGGTTCTAAGAGCTACAACTAAAAGACTAAAGCTACAAAATATGAGTAATACTCAATTTTAATTCATCAAAGTCTAAGGAAAATAGAAGCTAATAGGTTTATTTGTATTATTACATAACAATGATGAAAATACCCTTAATGAAGGGTGCTCCTTTGGAGTGTAAAAGAGATCCATCAAAAGACAATATTGCCCTTAATAATCCCAAGTATAGGCGACCTTGGAGTGTAAGAACCCTTTCTCCAATCTTTAACTTGAACAAGGAGTTGTAATGGTTCCAAAACGTCTTCAAGCATTTTTAACTTCGAGGCTTGAACCTTTGACAATATGAAGCGTGAAGCTTTGATAAAACCTTGTAATCCTTGTTCTCTTTATGCTTGTATCAACTATCCATAACACGAGATAGAGCCTTTCGAAAAGATGGAAGCTTACCACTTTAATCCAAATGTTTTCCCCAAGTTAATCACTATATAGAGGAGTCGAACGGTCGATTCCTGCATAGCATGGGTATACAACCACTAGTAGACAGGTTAGAAATGACCGCTAACATGTATCTCAGGATAAGGATAAAGAAATATCATTTAAACAGTCAAGTAAAATAATCCATTATGCATACAACTATATATATATATATATATATATATATATAAGTTCCGAGAAAGGGAATTCGTGTTTAACATGCATTTAAAACCTTTACTTGGGCTATGTAATCTTGCCGTTTAATCATACCCATGGGCTATATAGGTTCAGCTCTCCCTGCTGAAAATGTCTAAGTGTATATAGCTGCACGAACAGGAAATATCCCATGGGATGACTCGTACATCCCTCCAATATAAAATGTGATACTCACACGTGGCCATTAAATACCCCTCATATCAGCAAATATGAGTTTCCAATTTTTGTTCCCTCAGAACCTCCACCTTCCACAGCTCGGTTACACATCCCGCTATTAATACTAAATTAATACCATATCCAAACAAATCCAATTACCATTTACTAACCAAAGCAATTTATTAGTGGTGCCGTTATACCAACCATACTTGCAAGATTTATCCATAGCCAAACCATCTAGGTTAAGGAGACTCTTAAATGCCCTTTCCGTTTACCATATTAACCTCTTGGGAGACTTTCATGTACTCCACAAGAAAAATCAATAAGACTTTAACCTTTGTAAGCCTTTTAAACCATTTATAGTTTTCATATATAAGCTGAAAACAAGCAAGAGTTCCAGTTAAAGAAGTCAATGCAATAACCATATCTTTATAAGCATTTTATCAAACACCTTGGGGGTATAATATAACCAAAACTAATTCCAAAGATTATTGAACCATTAACATGCAATCCAACTGTCCAAAACCATCATTTAATGCATATAAAAGCACAGTTAAACCATAGAAAACCATAACCAAACCATTTATACCAAAACCCCCAATTATTAGTGGAAAACCATAACCCATGCAATACTGAAACCATGAAAACAACCATAAAATCCATGAATTTTTTTATAAATAAGAAGTAGGGAAGAGACACATGCATTAAACTAAGAAAGATGATGGAACAAAATCACCAAAGCAAGCCCCAAAGCAATCCCCAAGTTGAAACCTTAGCTCTCTTATACCAAAAGCTTTTGAGAGAATTGTTGAATATTTAGGAATAGTATTCTAAATATTAGTGCATAGATTAATTAGATAAATAACCTTCTAAGTTTATTAGAAGTCGTGGGTCATAATTAGGGTCAGTAGAGAAATATCTAGAATACCCCCACTTAAGTCCCTTAAAAACTCATCACAGGGATGTGATTGGTTATCTTACGAGTCGTACCCTTCCTTGCGATTGGATCAGACACTTTCTAGTATACAAATCATCCAACCTAGTCATAATTTTATCATACAATCCAAACCCATGATCCATATTCCTAGCAGAATGAATTACCAAGAGGATCAAACACTGCCCATCATACGAGTCCCTGATACAACTCGTATCCAACACTTACTGTAACACCCTATATTATGCATGTACTAGTTATACTTATATGGAACTTGATAAAGACTTATTGGATGGGTAATGGGCTCGGTATCCTATGTGATTAGTGATAGTAAGATAGGTTTGAAGGAATTCCCACATATATTAAAACATGGTACGATCAAGTTACCGTCAATGAGAGTATTTAAACTTGGACCCGTAAGTAAGTATTTGAGTCAAAAGAATGAAGTGACCCAGTGTACATAAGTTTTAAGTTTAACTAAAAGCATTTTGATCTTAAAATGGAATAAAATATTAATATGCTTGCTTGACTTATTTAAGCTAGTAGGTGAGTTACCTACTTGAGCCATATGGATCAAGTTAATAGGGCCAAGACCAATGAAACATATTTAGGGCCTAAATTAATGGGATAATTTAAGGCCCCAAATTAAGTAAAATTAATGAGAATTACAATACCAAAATCTGTCCCAAAAGCCCAATACGTTAGAGGCCCATTTTAGACTTGAATAAAACAAGTAGGTGCATCACTTACTTTGACCATTTGATCTACCTAAGAACTAAGTAGGTGCATCACCTACTAAGACTCCCTTGACTAGATTATTGGGACAAGTACACTTCCACCTACTTAAATTAATTCTAGCCTAAATTAAAGAAGAGAAAAGGAAGAGAATGGGCAGCCAAGGGCCAATAGTTTTTGATCCACAAAGGACCAATATAATGGGCAAGTAGGTGAATCACCTACTTGAAAAATTATGACCCAAAAATGGCCAAGAAAGTTGGCCAAGAAAGTAGGCCAAGAGCAGCTCCTTTTAAAGGGATTAAAACCAGCCCCTTTAGCTCATTTTAACTTAGACAAAAAATAGCTTTCTAGGTTTCTCTCTTGTTCTCTCTTAGCTATACAACAACCCTATAATTACACTAGGGTTTATACAGATTTACCTTCCTTCTAAGATAAAGGTAAGTGAATAAATCATGAGCTTATCTTAAGAATACTATGAGAATTATGTTCTCTATGATTAAATTATAAGATAACCCTTTTTAAGTATGGCAGTCCCATTATTCTTGATTATTAAGATCTTTTTCTCTTCACCTTTGGTTTGTGAGTGAAGGAATCAAGCTATTGAAGAGGTCTACATTAGACAATAAGCTACCACAAAAATTAAGGTATGGCTACTGTCCATTTTTGCCCTTTTTCTATATACATGTATTGGTAGAGGATTGTGTATATATTGTTATTAAGAACCCAAGGGATGGTGAGTTCAATTTTTGGTTGCCATATTAAGGGATATTTAGGGCTGTTTTAGATCTATTTTATGTATATATGTTGGGGGCTGCTTGGTTGATGTTGGGGTAAATGTGTGAATAGTTTTCATTGAAAGGTAGAAGGAGGGTATAGTGGTACACCACCGAATTAAATATCGAGCAAGCAACTGCTCACACCACTTGATATACTATTTTGAAGTAAAAAAAAGAAAATGGTTAAGGGGGATCTTATAAGAAGTCACATTACATGTGAATGTAATTGTAGAATAATGAGGTTGAAAGAACACCCTTGGATTAGTTAATTGTGGGTTACTACCCAGTTTCTATTTTGGTAAGTTTAAATAGCGTGAATGTGTTAATTAGCTACTAATACTAGTTTTATGCTATTATATCTTAGTAATCTAAAAGAGAGAACATTAAGTAAAAGTGTGATCAGCTATGCAACAAGGTATGCATAGTTCATTGATGCTATATTCTTTGGCATAAATCAAACTCTTGTGTTACAAAGTAAGCTTCCTAAGCACTCTTCCTTTCAAATTATACATAAAGGCAGTGTACAACATCTAAGGTGACTAAAAACCTTATTCCAACTCATTAGGGTGTTAAAGTACCTAAAGATGTGGTTATTACTGGACTTGTTCATTTTCCCTTCTAAATGCTAGTATGATATAGATGTTTTCAACAACAAGATTTGTGAGTTATTTTGTTAGCCAACATAGCCTATGGTTTTAGTTAAGCTACTATGTGTTATATTCCTATTATTGTTGCATCCTACCTTATTGTTGCTGCATCTAGTGCATATTTGTATACCTTTTACTAGTGGTCCAAAGTTCTGAATCTAATACATAACCACCAAAATAACAACTTTAAAGATAAAACAATGATCAGAAGTGAATCTATATATTCTTGGGTGGTATCCCAGGGGTGGAAGGAACACCTAGCATGGGTCGATCCCCACATTACGAGTGGTATCCCAGGGGTGAAAGAAAAGCCTAGCATATGTCTATCCTAATTTATGTATTTATGAGGACCGTATCTTAGGGGTTAAAATGCCTAGCATGGGTCATCCTCTTTTACCACTGAGCAGCTTGTTATTTGTATCACACCTTATAATTTTAGAAAGTAAAGAAGAATAAAGCAAAGTGAAGGATGTAATGTACATGATCTCACAAGTACAAGCAAAGTTGGTCTTCTATCCTTATCTACATAGTTATATATTGATATCTAATTTCGTTGAGCTCTTGTCTTATTTATAGTAACTTCATGTCGTACATCATCAGTACATTCTTTGTATTGATATCCCTTGTGGGGGGAACACTATGTTTCATGCCGCAGGTACAGGTACTCCAGTTAGTAGACTACCCCAGTAGGAGCACAGGAGTTAATTCAAGGCTTTCTGAGTCTGTTATATATATTTTGGTATTGTACAGTAGTTATGAGTAAGGAGGGGGTTTATCCCATCCTTAACTAAGTCCATGTATTTTTTAGAGGCTTTGTAGACCAATGTAATTTTAAGCATGGTAGCATTGTGTTCTTTTAATGTTATGGACCCAACAACCAAGTCTTGCATATTTAGGTTTGGGCTTGCTTATGTGTTTTGTTTTTATCAATACATCATATCCATACTTAGCAGGATCACTGAATATTATAGCTACATGCATGAAAGTACAAGGTTACAGGTTGGTGCTCTCAGGCCATTATGGCTATAGGCGCCTGTCCGCCCCAATGGGATTTGAGGCGTGACCCTTACGACTCATACCTTTAAATCGCGACCATTCTAGTGATCAAAACCATCCCACTAACTAATACTGGTCAGCTTACAACATAACCATGCCACTCGTACCCCAGCATACAGCTCGTACATTAGAGTCGTATTGGGTCTGGAGAATAGATTTCAAGGAAAATTTCTAAGGGCGAAACCGAGGATGTAACATTCTCCCCCACTAGGAACATTCGTCCTCAAATGATGGATAAGGTAGGGGTAACCACACACAGAGTCATTTGCATTATCAAACATCCCTTTAACAAAGTTTGAAAATAAAGAGGCAAGGATATTAATCTTTCCTTTAACAAACTCAGAAAATAAAGATATGTTCAAGAACACATATCTTCCGTATGAATACCAGGAGCAAAAAATAAATGAGGATATTTGGACTTTATGTCCTCTTCCACTTCCCACGTAGCTTTTTCTACCTTATGGTTCCGCCACAGAACCTTAACCAAAGCCACATCCTTAGTCTGCAATTGACAAACTTGCCTATCTAATATCTTAATTGGGACCTCTTCATAAGATAGAGAAGTCGAGATATCCAACCCTTCCAAGGGAATAACCAAAGAAGGATTGCCAAAACACTTCCTCAATATGGAAATATGAAAGAACGGATATAAGCAACATTGCCCACTCTCTGCAAAATCTAATAAGGACCAATAAATTGAGGACTGAGCTTCCCCTTCTTGCCAAACCACATTATTCCATTCATGGAAGACACCTTTAGGAACACCCTGTCGCCAAACTCAAATTCCAAGTCTCTATGCCTAATATCTACATAGGCTTTTGGCGACTCTGAGCAACCTTAATCCTATCCCGAATCACCTTCACCTTCTATATAGATTGATAGACCAAATTGGGACTAAACATATCCTCCTCACCAAGCTCAAACCATCCAATAGGAGATCTACACCTCCTACTATATAACGCCTCAAAAGAATCCATACCAATACTAGAATGATTGCTATTATAGTAAGCAAACTCTACCAAAGGTAGATGCTTAACCCAACTGCCACCATAATCAATCACGCATGCCCAAAGCATGTACTCCAGTGTCTGAATAGTTCTCTCCGCCTATCCATTAGATTGTGGATGGAAAGCAGTACTTAGACTAACCTTAATACCCAATCCCTTCTGGAAAGACCGTAAAAAATGAGAGGTAAATTGCGTACCACGATTAGAAATCATCAAACACCCCATGCAGCTTCACAATCTCTTGAAGATACAGCTTTACAGAATCTTCCACCGAAAAGGTAGTCCTTACCGGCAAAAGTGAGAAAACTTGGTCATTCTATCCACGATGACCTAAATTGAATCAAAATAATTTCCAGATCGAGGAAGACCGATAGCAAAACCATATTAATCATCTCCCACTTCCATTTAGGGAACTCTATTTCTTGATGTAATCCACCAGGCCTCATGTGCTCAACCTTAACTTGTTGACACACCATGCACTTGGCCACAATGTCAACCACATCCCTCTTTATATCATTCCACTAATAGGTTTTCTTAAGATCATGATACATCTTTGTCGAACTAGGATGGACAACATGGAGCAACTCATGCGCCTCAACTAAAATCCTTTGCCGCAACCCATCGACATTCATAACACACAACCTCTATTGGTACCGCAAAGTACCATCACCACTAATCTCAAACACCACTACCTTTTTCCTACCAATATCACTCTTGATTTTCATCAAAATAGGGTGAAACACTTGCTTCTCCTTAATCTTTGCACTAAGATACATTGAACTACTTTTTGCACCATCACATCACCATCTTTAAAATCCAAGAGATGAACTCTGAGATTGGCTAGGCAGTGAATATCCTTTACCAATTTTGGCTTGCCTTCCTCCACATGAGCCAAATTCCCTATGGATAACCTTCTAAGAGCATTAGTGACCATATTATCCTTACTTGGGTGGTAGTGAAGACTTATCAAAATCCTTAAGAAGTTCAAGCCATCTCCTTTGCCTGAGATTAAGCTCCTTGTGCATGAATACATACTAAAGGCTCTTATAATCAGAAAATATATCCACGTGAACACCATACAGATAATGTTGCCATATTTTCAAAGCAAACACAACTGCCAATAGCTCCAAATCATGGGTAGGATAATTTCTCTTATGCACCTTCAACTGCCTGGAAGCATAGGCAATCACCTTCCCATGCTATAACAAAACATCACCAAGCCCTACCCAAGATGCATCACAATAAACCACAAACCCATCATTTCCTTTTGGTAGAGTCAAAATCAAAGCCGACATTTACCTATCTTTTAATTTCTTAAAACTCCCCGTGCACCCCACAGAGAAATACTAGGACAAATAAACCCCTTATCCAGAAAATCCTTAATTTTCTCCTTGAGTTTCCTTAACTCGCAGAGCCATTTTATACGGAGAAATAGATATTGGACGAGTGGTTGGAAGCAAATCAATACCAAACTCTATTTCTCTATCTGGAGGAACACTAGGAAGATCATCCGAAAAGACCTCGGGAAACTCATTAACTACTAAAACTGACTGCAAAAAAGGACTTTTCGAGTTAAAATCTTTAACCTAGACTAAGTGATAAAGACACCCTTTAGAGATTAACCTTTGAGCTCTAAGATAAAAAACAAATCTTCCCCTAGGAGCTAAAGAACAACCCTTCCATTCTATTTCCGGCTCACCACGGAACCTAAAGATGACCTTACGAGTCCTATACTCTAAAGACTCATAACAAGAATGCAATTAATCCATACCCAAAATTACCTTAAAATCCACCATTCCTAACTCAAATAGATCTACCAAGGTCTTTCTGTCACCAACAGATACCACATCCCCCTATAGACCCATTCAATAATGACCGAGTTTCCTATAGGGGTAGAAATAAAAAAATAACCTGAAATAATTTTCAGATTAAAACCAAAAGACACAGCTATATAAGGAGTCACACAAGAAAGAGTGGAACCCAGATCAAGCAAACAATATACATCACAGAAAAAGAGCTGTAACATACTAGTAACAACATCAGGTGATACCTCGGATTCCTACTGAGACGCCAAAGCATACAACCTCTTCCGACCAATACTAGAAATAGGAGCAGTAACAAAAGAATATGCCATACCACCAGGTTTAGGAGCAAAAATTAAAGCCACCAAAATTTTATTCGCCCCTGTAGCAACCTTATTAATCGGACAATCCTTAAGCTGATGGCCTACCTGACCGTACTTAAAGCACTTATCTCTACCTTTCTTACAGAATCCAAGATAAGGATGACCACAAGACAGATAAGAAGGGCATAAGGAAATTGACTGACCTTCACTCTCCTAAGATTGGGTAACCTGAGCTCAAGAATTATCACTACCTTAGTGACGCCTACCACCTGACTACTATGGGTAAGGATCACTGAGAACAGAGAAGGAACCCAAAATCCCCCACTTCTTTTTCTATCACTTTCCACCATCTCCACCACTCTGAGAATGCGCACCTCCCTGATAAAAAAATCTACGTCACTTCTCCTGCCTATCCCTAAATTTTACCTTTTTTCTCTTCACATTCTCAACCTACTGCATATGAATAGTCAACCTAGAAATATCCATATCCCTAATAAGAAAAATAGTCTTTCTCTCCAAAATCAAATCTCTATTCAGCCTAAAATCAAACTTCCTCATTCTCAACCTCATATCATACACCAAATCAAGAGCATACCTTGATAACTGATAAAACTTTAAGGCATATTCCCTTACAGACATCTTTCCATACTTGAGGCTCACAAACTTCTCCATCTTAGCTTCCCTTCACTCTTGAGGAAAGAAATGATACGTGAAGGCATTAGAAAAGGCCTCCTACATGTAATACCCTGCATGTTTTTAACCTAGGAAGTGAATAAGTATTCCTACGTATGAAATCTCCTATCCTGTGATTCATACTTGAGTACATGACTTATAATGAATATACTAGTGATAGGATAGATTATGATGCATTAATCATGTTCATATGAGTCACTTAAGGTAATACAGGCTATGAGTTTTTGAATCCATCAAGTTTTAGTGTTTGATTTTTCAAGGGTCATCTTTGAAAGAGTATAACTTGATGTTAATGTGGTATTTTGACTGATTTAGACCCATAAAGTTGTAGAAAATCGAATTAGCTTTCTAACAATACCAATTTTACCTTAATCCAATACCCGAGCGAAAAGTTATGCCCATTTTCGTGAGAGACAGCAAGCATAGACAATTGGTTAGGTGATGCCCAACCCAAGCATAGGAGATTGGTTAGACTTCAGTCAGTCATGTGATTCAGGAAAACCTCATGATCTTAGTCAGTTGTCAGATATCAGTAACATTCTGCCAGTCAACGAAATTCAGTAAGATTAAGTCATGCACAATCGGATATTCATGTCGAGTCCCTCCAGATGGGAGTAGAGGTTAGCATTGAGTGAACCCAAGGATGGGAACTCACCTGCCAGTTTAGGGTGTGTTTCTTAGTAGTCATTCTTGTGTTCCAGAACTACGTATCTAGCGTAGGTTGAGATATCTTAACCCGTCAGATTAGGGTTGATGAGGTGGCTTAACCCTTTAGTTTAGGGTTCCCACGTTCTCATTGAGTACCCGCCAAATAAGGGTCACTCACAGGCTGTCCTTACCCATGGCACGGTATTGACACCCCTCCATTCGGGGCAGATATTGGACCCCAGCTTAGCCATAACGGCATACATGGGGCATGTCGGGTAATCACTACCTCCCACAGTTTCATTATCAGTCTCAGTAAAAGAACTCAAGGCGTTCTTTATATTTTAGTATATATAGGACTGTCAGATACAGTTTTCTATGTTATTTGTTTTAGTATCAGTCTCAGTAAAAGAAATTTGGGCGTTCTTCAGATCTCAGTATATACAGGACTGTTAGATACAGTCGTCCATGTTAACAGTTTCAGTATTAGTCTTAGTAAAAGAGATCAGGGCGTTCTTTAGATTTTAGTATATACAGGACTGTTAGATATAGTCGTCTATGTTATCAGATTCAGTATCAGTCATGACAGTTATCAGTAAACCATGTATTAGCTTACAGATCATGCTATCACGTATTCACGGTCCCAATTTCTATATATATGTGTTTGCACTCCCACGTTCATATTAGTGAGTCAATTTTGTTTATGCATGAAACCCTTTATGTTCAGCCTACCTTCCTTGTATACTCAGTACTCTAGTTGTACTGGCGCATTTGCGCTATGGTGCTTTCTTTTCATGTTACACCATAGGTTCCGAGACATGAACTCCAGCCCAGCAGTAGCGATAGCATTCCAGTTGCAGAGACACAGTGAGTTCTCATTGATTCGAGGATAATATGATTTGATAAATTTATTTATTTCTTCAGTTTAGTTTTACAGAGTTAGATGGAGATATGTTCCTTCAACTCCTTATTCAGATGGTTTAGACTTTCAGATTTATGTTTAGATTTACGTTCAGATTGAGTTGTTTTGGGTATTTTCACCCACATGGTTGTATTTAGTTGAATCTTATAGCCTTACAGTTCCATGTATTCTACATTATTATATCATGATTTGCAATATACAGGTATAGATATCAGTCATGGGTTAGCTTATGGTCCCTCGAGGTCATGAGCACCGTGTAGCATTCCGGTTCAGCGAATCGGGGTGTTACAAACTTGGTATCAGAGCCTAAGGTTCAATAGAGTCCTAGGAAGTCTGAAAGCCGCATCTAGTAGAGTCTTGTACATGGGTGTATTGCGCGCCACATTTATGTGCGGGAGGCTATAAGATATTTTAGGAATAGTCCCTTTTCTTCATTATTCATGTCATACTAGTGAGCATAATTATAATTTAAACTCTCAGTCTAATCCATTCTTCTCTTATTCCAGACCATGGCCCCAAAGAGAAGAAACCAGCCAGCTCCTCATTCCAAAGATCCTTTGGGCGAACATGTTTCTCATGTGGAGTTTAGAGACGCATTTACCATGCTTGCTCAGTCTATGGCTGCACAGAATAAATGGCTATTAGTTATTCCGTCCAATCCAGTGTCCACTCTCAAAGTAACTAGGGTTCGAGATTCAGCTGGATGAACCCTCCATCTTTTCATGGGTCTAAGTCTGATGAGGACCCTCAAGAGTTCATTGACCAAGTCCAGAAGGTCATCAATATCATGGGTGTTACTTTTATTGAGAGTGCTGAGTTAGCCACCTACTAGTTACAGGATGTTGCTCATGATTGGTATAAATAGTGGAAGTCTGAGAGGTTAGATACTACAGGCCCTATCGAGTGGGAGAAATTTATCACAACCTTCTTAGACAGATTCTTTCCCTAAAAGCTGAGAAAAGCCAAAGTTCTTGAGTTCATCAACCTCAGGCAGAGGAATTTGACGGTTAGGGAGTATTCTCTCAGATTTACTCAACTAGCTAGGTATGCTCCTCATGTGGTTGTAGACAATAGAGCTAAGATGAGCAAGTTCGTGTCAGGGGTCAATGCTAGCGTGGTAAATGAGTGTAGGTTTATGATGCTGATCGGTGATATGACCTTAGCTAGACTCATGACCCATGCCCAGCAAGTAGAAGAGCAAAAGTTTAAGACTAGGGAGAGGCAGAACAAGAGAGTAAGGTCAAGTAATTTCAACTTTGCTCACCCCAAGTTAGATGGAGGAAACCGTTCACAGTTTTACTCCAAGTCAGCCATTATAGCTCCTTCCTCTGCTAGTGCTCCAGTGCCGAAGTTCAGAGATGGTAATAGAGATAAAGTGCCAGGCCCTATTGTTAATGAATACTCAGATATTTTTCTCGAAGATCTTCCAGGCATACCTCCCGAAAGGGAAATAGACTTTGGTATAGACCTTCTTTCGGATACTCAACCTATTTCTATTTCGCCATATAGAATGGCACCAGTAGAACTTAAGGAACTGAAAGATCAGTTGAAGGATCTCTTAGACAAGGGATTCATCAGACCCAGCGTTTCCCCATGGAGTACGCCAGTATTATTCGTGCGCAAGAAAGACGGTTCGCTCAGAATGTGTATTGATTATCGTCAACCCAATAAGGTAATGGTCAAGAACAGGTATCCTCTTCCCAGGATTGATGATCTATTCGACCAACTTCAGGGGGCCAGTTACTTCTCCAAGATAGACCTTAGATCAGGCCATCATTAGCTCAGAGTTAGAGAATGTGACATTTCGAAGACAGCTTTCTGTACTCAGTATGGTCACTTCAAATTTTTTGTCATGTCATTTGGTTTTACCAATGCCCCTGCAGATTTTATGGATTTGATGAACCATGTGTTTAAGAAGTACTTGGACATGTTTGTCATAGTCTTTATAGATGATATTCTGGTCTATTCTCGCACAGAGCATGATCATGCAGACCATCTCAGGATTGTTCTTCAGACTCTTAAGGATCACCAGTTATTTGCTAAGTTCAGAAAGTGTGAATTTTGGATAAGATCAGTAGCATTCCTTGGCCATATTATTTCTGGTGATGGAATTAGTGTAGATCCTCAGAAAACTGAGGTAGTAAAAAACTGGCCCAAACCCGTATCTCCATCAGATATTATGAGTTTCTTGGGTTTGGCTTTTTATTACAGATGGTTTGTTGAGGGATTTACTTCTATTGTATATCCCATGTCTAGATTGACTCAGAAAAAGATTAGGTTTCAGTGGTCAGATTCATGTGAGAAGAACTTTCAAGAGTTGAAGACTCGACTCACCTCCGCTCCAGTTCTAGCTATTCCAGATGGTTCAGACAGTTTTGTAGTCTATTATGATGCATCCAGAGTGGGTTTAGGTTGTGTCCTCATGCAGCATGGTAAGGTCATAGCCTACTTCTCCAGACAGTTAAAGCCACATGAGAAGAATTATCCTACTCATGATCTTGAGTTAGCAGCGGAAGTATTTTCCTTGAAGATTTGGAGGCATTATCTCTATGGAGTTCATGTAGATGTCTTCACAGACCATAAAAGCCTCCAGTATGTCTTTTCCCAAAAAGATCTCAATCTTTGCCAGAGAAGGTGTTTAGAGCTCTTGAAGGATTACTACATGAGTGTTCTTTATCATCTGGGCAAGGCCAATGTTGTGGCCGACGCTCTCAATCAACTCTCCATGGGTAGTATTTATCACGTTGAGGATAGTAAGAAAAAGATGGCTCAGGAGATCCATCAGCTTGCCATACTAGGCGTTCGCTTAGTCGATTTTTCAGAGGGTGATGTATGTGTTCATAGTAGTTCAGAGTCATCTCTAGTTTCCAAGGTGAAAGAGAAACAAGACAGGGATCCTAGCCTTGTCAAGCTCAAAGAGTCAGTTCAAAATCAGAAAGTTGAGGTTTTCTCCCAAGGGGGAGATGGTGTTCTTCGTTGTTAGGGTCGTCTATATATTTCAGGTGTAGATGAATTGAGGTAGTGAATACTTGAAGAAGCGCATGGTGCATGATACTCTATTAGTCCAGGGGCCACTAAGATATACCGCGACATGCGGAAGATCTATTGGTAGAGTGGGATGAAGAGAGATATTGCAGAGTTTGTCGCTAAGTGTTCTACATGTCAGCAGGTTAAGATAGAGCATCAGAAACCTAGTGGTTCCATGCAAGAGTTCACCATTCCTACTTGGAAGTGGGAAGAAGTTAACATGGACTTCGTGATGGGTTTGCCTAGAACTCGTCATCAGCATGATTCAGTATGGGTCATTATAGATAGAATGACCAAGTCAGCTTATTTCCTTCCTATTCGTACTTCTTATTCCGCCAAGGATTATGCCAAACTCTATATCAGGGAGTTAGTTAGGTTACATGGTATGCCACTATCTATCATCTCAGACAGAGGTACCCAGTTCACTTCTCACTTTTGGAAAGCATTTCAAAAGGGTCTCGATACCCAAGTCCATATCAGCACAACATTTCATCCTCAGACAGATGGTCAAGAAGAGAGGACCATTAAGACTATTGAAGATATGCTAACGGCATGTACAATTGACTTCAAGGTAAGTTGGGACGACCATTTGCCTTTTATTAAGTTTGCATACAACAATAGCTATCATTCTAGTATTCAGATGGCTCCATTCTAAGCTCTCTATGGTAGGAGATATAGATCTCCAATTGGTTGGTTCAAAGTTAGTGAGGCCTCAATCATAGGTCCTGACTTAGTATTCGATGCCTTAGAGAAAGTTCAGTTGATCAGAGAGAGACACCGGGCTACTCAGAGTCGACAGAAGTCCTATGTAGATGTTCGTAGAAAGGATCTCAAGATCGAGGTCAATGACTATGTCTATATTAAGATCTCTCCCATAAAGGGAGTAAAGAGGTTCGGAAAGAAAGGGAAACTCAGTCCTCGGTATGTCGGTCCCTTCAGAATTCTTTATCGCTTCGGCAAGGTAGTTTATGAGCTTGAGTTGCCTTCAGATCTAGCCTCAGTCCATCCAGTCTTCCATGTCTCTTTGCTAAAGAAGTGGATAGGTGAACCAGCAGTTGTTTTCCCTATTCAAAGAATCGACATTCAGAACAGCCTCTCCTAGAAAGAGATTCCAGTCGAAATCTTAGATTATCAGACTCGTAGATTGAGGAACAAAGAAATCCCTCTAGTCAAGGTTCTTTGGCGAAATCAGTCTCATGAGGGAGCTACTTGGGAAGCAGAAGCAGATATGCGTACCAAGTATCCTCACCTCTTTCCCGCCAATTCAGATCAAGATCAAGGTAACAGTTCTCCTTAAGCTTATTAAGTTTCATGTTCATGTTTCCAGTATAAACTTGGTACCTGATAACCGTTTCATACTCAGTCATGCATTCATGTATCAGTTGTCCGTGCATCAGATATGCATGAGTTCAGTATGTTTAGCATGTCAGTCATAAGATCAAGTTTCAATTCTTCATGTTCAGTTCAGGTTTTATTGTCTTGTATCCCTTCTCAGTAAATTCTCATTCGAGGACGAATGTTCCCAAGGGGGAGATATTGTAGTACCCCGCATGTTTCTAAGCTAGGAAGTGAATAAGTATTCCTACATATGAAATCTCCTATCCTGTGATTCATACTTTAGTACATGACTTACAATGAATATCTTAGTGATAGGATAGCTTATGATGCATTAAGCATGTTCATATGAGTCATTTAAGGTAATATAGGCTATGAGTTTTAGTGTTTGATTTTGCAAAGGTCATATTTGAACGAGTATAACTTGATGTTAATGTGGTATTTAGGCTGATTTATACCCACCAAATTGTAGAAAATTGAATTAGCTTTCCAACGATACCAATTTTGCCTTAATCCAATACCTGAACGAAAAGTTATGCCCATTTTCGTGAGAGACAGTAAGCATAGGCGATTGGTTAGGCGCCGCCCAACCCAAGCAAGGTGCTGCCCAACCCAAGCATAGGCGATCACTTAAGCGCCTCCTAAGTCAATTCCAGGTGCCAAAAATACTCCATCTTGAGTTATTTTAAGGGTAATTAATTCTTTTAACACTCCTTACACGTCCCTAAACTTAACCCTACAAAATATATAGCTTCTAATCATATTACAACCCTATTATCATCTCAAAGCTCATCATCCAAGAGCACTAAAAGAGAAAAACAACTTGGGTTGCATAATTAAGCTTGAAGATTCGATTTCAAGGAAATTCCTCCGTCAATCATCAAGAATCTTTCCTTCTAAGGTATGAGTGAGTTGATTTATGGATCCCTTTCATCCATAAAGCTCAAAAACCCTCTTTTTCATTATAAAGTATGATTTCTATATTGTTGGGTGTTGATGATCACGTTGTTGATATTGGGTGATTCCCAAGATGGAATCTTTATATGTTTTTATGAATTCATGATATCATATGAGTTGGAAACATGTAAATTTGTTTGTTCATGATGTATAATTTGATGATTCCACCTATGCTTAAGATGTGCATGTAAGGTGTTTGATAAAATGCCTAAGAAACTAGAAACCATGCAATATAGATAAATTGTTACTAAGTGAAGGATTCATGATATGCCCTTAAGTTCCAATGACTTCTATGTTGGTAATGTGCCTTGTAAATGTTGTTGGAATACTCATGAACTATTCTTATAAGATTATGCTATGTTTACTTGCAAATCCTACTTATGAACAAGATGTATGATAACCATGCAATCTACATGAACTTCTATGCTATTGGTATGTGTTGCCAATATGATTATGCAATGAACATGATATTAAGATTGTGCAAGTACTTCGATGTGATATGAAATCCTTTCCATGCAATACATTGTTGATAACCATGCTTAGTATGAGATCCCTACTTATGATATTATAAATTATGGACTCTACTCTTATGATCAAGTCAGTCATGTGTGTCAGTTTCCTTCCATCGAGTCCTAGGGGTCCTTGTACCCAAAAACTATAGCTGTGTGCCTAAATCCATGTCATGTTTCGCGATATCCAAACTCAAGCTATGATTCCATAGACTTTAGTCAGTCCTGTGACTCAGGAAAACCTCATGATCTTAGTCAGTTGCCAGATATTAGTAACATTCTGCCAGTCAATGGAATTTAGTAAGATTAAGTCATGCACAGTCAGATATTCATGTCGAGTCCCTCCAGATGGGAGTAGAGGTTAGCACCGAGTGAACCCAAGGATGGGAACTCACCTGCCAGTTCAGGGTGTGATTCTTAGTAGTAAACCTTGTGTTCCAAAACTACGTAGCCATCATAGTAGGTTGAGACATCTTAACTTGTCAGATTAGGGCTGATGAGGTGGCTTAACCTTTCAGTTTAGGGTTCCCACAGTTCTCATTGAGTACCTGCCAGATAAGGGTCACTCACAGGCTGTCCTTACCCATGGCACGGTATTGAAACCCCTCCAGTCAGGGCAGAGATTGGACCCCAGCTTCGTCATGATGGCATACTGGGGCATGTCGGTTAAACACTACTTCCGATAGTTTTAGTATCAGTCTCAGTAAAAGAACTCAGGGCGTTCTTTAGATTTCAGTATATACAGGACTGTCAGATACAGTATTCCATGTTAACAGTTTCAGTATTAGTCTCAGTAAAAAAACTCAGGGCGTTCTTCAGATTTCAGTATATACAGGACTGTCAGATACAGTCGTCCATGTTAATAGTTTTAGTAGTAGTCTCAGTAAAAGAACTCAGGGCATTTTTCAGATTTCAGTATATACAGGACTGTCAGATAGAGTCGTCTATGTTATCAGATTCAGTATCAGTCATAACAGTTATCAGTAAACCATGTATTAGCTTACAGGTCATACTATCACGTATTCACAGTCCTAGCTTCTATATATATGTGTTTGCACTTCCACATTCATATTAGTTAGTCAGTGTTGTTCATGCATGAAACGCTTTATGTTCAGCCTACCTTCCTCGTATACTCAGTACTCCAGTTGTACTGATGCATTTGCACTATGGTGCTTTCTTTTCATGTTACACTATAGGTTTCGAGACACGAACTCCAGCCAAACAGTAGCGGTAGCATTCCAATCGCAGAGACACAGTGAGTCCTCATTGATTCAAGGACAATATGATTTGATACATTTAGTTATGTCTTCAGTTCAGTTTTATGGAGTTAGTTGGAGACATGTTCCTTCAACTCCTTATTCAGATAGTTTAGAGGCTTTCAGATTTATGTTCAGATTGAGTTGTTTTGGGTATTTTCACCCACATAATTGTATTCAGTTGAACCTTATAGCCTTACAGTTCCATGTATTCCGCATTATTATATCATGATTTGCAGTATACAGGAACAGATATCAGTCATGGTTTAGCTTATGATCCCTCGGGGTCATGAGCACCGTATAGCATTCCGATTTAGCGAATTGGGATGGTACACCACAACCCTTTCTTTTCCGTATCACCCTTATCTCTATCCCACTCCTCATATCACTGATAAGCAACATCTTTGAGCTGATAAGCTGCAAAGATAATTCCCTCCACATCAGAAGCCTAAATAACTCGAAATATCTTTTTCAGTTTATCCAAGAAGCCCTATGGGTATTCCTCCACCTTCACTCCCATAAAAGTAGGAGGACCCATCTTTATAAATTGACCAACCCTTGTGGCCTCAGTAGATAAAGCACTATCTAAACCCCACTCGGCCTGAGAAGTGACTATTAGAGAAATAATATGGATAGAATGACAAAAATTTTCATTTGTCACGTTACCCTGAGGGACCTGAGGAGCAGTAGAAGGAATAGGAGGAACTCCAGTACAATCAGGAATAGCAATATTAGATCGAATATGTACTCCAGAAGTAGGAGGTACCCCTTCAACATTATCCTAGATGAGGCAGAATGATTCTTTTGTGTTCTAGATCTAGGAGGCATAATCTGAAAGACAAATAACCAAGAATTAGAGCGGATTCCAGGACTGAGAATTTCAAGAAAGTAAAATATTCTTAAATGTCTTTCAGCCTCTCTTTTATGAGTGTGGTGCGCTACACACCCCTAAAAGAGACACAACTCGACATGGCTTTGTGGACTTCATAGTTGACCATGAACCTAAAGCTTTGATACTAATTTGTTGTGACCCAAACCAGGGCCTAGACATAATAGGCATCCCAAGTTCAACTAGGACCGGGGACCGCCTCCTTAACCCAACCCAATCGCTTTATACAGCCTTAGATGGACTAAATTTCAAACATATAATAAGATAGCATTATTGATCACATCAAGGCTCTGGTATAGGATCATGACGGCGACTGACCCAATTGATTCTAACTGTACCAAACCTGACCATCCATACCATACCAAACCAAAGAGAATATCCAAACATAACATGACAATCAATCCCAAAATATAATATAATGGAACAGTTAAAAATTATGTCCGATAATGCCAGCCTCCTAGCTTATTCCAATGTCAATGCCGACACCAATACCGATCCTACACATACCAACCTAGAAGTACCACAAATCCTCTATCCAAAAGAATACAAATATTCATTTGGGACATGATCCCAACCTTGGCCAAAACCAATATCCAAAATTAAAATAAAATGTCTAAGAGTATCCATATTATGAAATGGAGCCTTCCAAAAAGATAGAAGCTCACCACTTCAATCCAAATATTGTCCCCGAGTCAATCACTAAGTAGGAGGAGTCGAATAGCTAGTTTCTGCATAGTATGGGTATACAACATCCAATAGACGGGTTAATGAGTGACCGCTATCATGTATCTCAGGATAAGGATAAAGTAATGCCATTTAAACAACCATCAATCATAAAATACCTTAGGAACTGTCTTGACCAACTCACGTCTGGGGGACTCTCTTGACCACTGACCTATCTTGCCATAACCACGACAAAATCCTAGAATACCCTGAGGTACTACACTTATTGATCTAGAATGACTACTATGACCTAAAATCCATGCCGAATACTCTCCGAAGTTCGATGAGAACTATGCCTGCTATGATAACCACTCTAATCTAAGAGCCACCTATTATCTGAGATACTATTTGTGTAAAACTGACAGGATACAAGTGAAGATGATCTTCCCTGGGAGGATCCTTACTCCCGAATGGAATACCAATAGCACTATACTAATGACATGACCTCTTACTGCCATCTCTATAAGTTTCAATACTTGCTCTTTCTTTGGCCCTCACATGGTCAATAACTTAAGGAAAAGAAGACCCAACTTCTATCAAATACTCTGACACTAAATAGAGTAGCAATGCTAATATTTTAATGAATCCACACACTATCTCATGCTCTAAGGGATATAGCATTGGGGTATGTCTAGCTCACTCTAGGAACCTAATCTCATACTCTGAAACCAATAAGGAACCCTGCTAAACACCAACAAAACCAACTCTGGCTTGATAGTTAGTCGATGAACTAGACAATATCTCTAGTTGTGAGGTATCCATAAAAAGGATTAGAATCCCTAATGCTAAATTTCAAAAGGCTGAAGCAGTCACAAACACTACCAGAGCGTACGCTGGCCCCAAGTTCCTTGACCGACGCTAAAGATCTTCGATGTTAAACTTTGTCTTCCATGATTGACACTGCATTGAAGGCTAGAAAATGTGCCGAACTTTCATCCACATCTATAAATAACCTTGTATCCTTCATTTGGGACAAAATAGAGTCAAAGAATATACTTGAGGCTCATAGAAATACAAACATATCACAAGGAGCCAAGAACAGAATTTTCTTAGAATGTCCTATATTCTCCCTAAGATAGGACACAAATGTCCTCTGATCTGTAGGATACCAGAAACTTATCTCTTATACCACACACCGATAAACCTAGGCTCTGATAATAATTTTTACGATCTAATTTCTCAGGTCATAATGACACCTACTATAACCCATCAATAGGTAAGCCAACCCATAGTTCGGAACTGCTAGTAACTGTCCATCAAAGAAAATGAGAGAAATAACTGAAGAATATAATAAAGAGGCTAATGTATATAGGACAACCCTAAGACCTAGTGAAATTAATACAAGAGCTTCTAATAAAATTAGAGTACATGGTCAAATACTGAATAAATATACAAGTGCAACCCATCTCTGAATACAATATAGAGATCAGTCTAATCCACAAGAGGGAGAATAATATTATTCTAAATGCCAGGAGCTCACCCTAAATCTCTGATCTATAGTTGCTTCGCGCGATATACACAACAATGGAGAGAACTCATTCCATGATCTGTAAGATACAGAAGTGTAGTATGAGCACTAAACACGTGGTACTCAATAAACAACTACCGCTGAACTCCAAAGATAATGCAAAATAGATAACATACAAAAGAAGGAATATAAACACAAACGACTATGCAAGAAGCTTACAAATAAAGCTAGAGAGGCAATAAGTATGAACTATCCTATTCTAGCTGTACTTAGGAACCAAATCACTAATCGTATATTACTATCCAATGTACAAATAAAGAGTAGAAGAAGAATATATGTAGTAGTATACAAAACCAAAAATATGTATACAATATTAATAGGCAAGGAAGAAAGGGATATACAATAATATTGTATATATGTCTATATATAATATAACTACTTAATGTAATGACCAAGAACCATCCTAGCATCTCAAGGCATCTAACCAAGTAGGAACTAACACTGGCATAATCAGGGTCCCTAATCATAATGTCTATCCATGAGATAATTATCTATGATATAATTTAACGTAAAAGAAAAAGGATTAGAATCATACCCCCAACCTCAGTATCAATCCATAATTAGCCTGCCATAAACTAATCATAATAACAATAGTAATAAATGGCTAGTTCAGACAAACAATACCTAATGTGTGCCCAATAAACCTAGAAGGTTCAATCAACACTCAAAAATCAACAATCATAGCCTATAAATATACAACCGACCATAAGGTTGATAGATCTAAGCACCAAATAATATACTGGTGATAGACACTACATATGAATGAATAACTGAAAGGTAAACCATAATATCATAACCAATCCTAACGCCATGATATACCTAATGTATCAACTTTTTCAGCTCAACAACTTGCAAAGGCAAGACTTGCAATGATTTCTTATCTCCAGTATGATAATTCACAGAAAAAAAGCCCCTAAGGATTTGGAGATATCCATATACACTGACCTAGTCTTAATCTAAGATTTTCAATGATCATCATCATTAGTCTACTCCATCCAATACTGAAGAGATGTATATATAATAAATGCACAGACTTGAACTGTGGCTAAAAGAATGTAAGTTTGTAAATCCATTCCCTGAGATCAACTTTGGGTCTAAATAAGTAGCGAAGAGTGGAAAAAGGGTAGAATCTCTCTAGATTGAAAGAATAGTAGTAGTAAAAGAATGGATAAACTATTAACTGGAGTCAATCTTGGTCTAATTTCCAAAATATTATTTTTTAGTTCCAAATCTCATAAACCACCCATTAAGGTGGTACGATTCCTTTTATAAAAGAACCTATTTAAAAGGGGAAAGTAAGGATAAATTCCCTTTTTAGAAAACAATAATAAAATCATGATTTGGTCAGAATCGTACCACTAAGTGAGTATAAATATACAAAAGCCTATGCATGCAATCACATATATCTAAATGGTACAATCATAAGTGGACAAACCTCTATGGACTAAAGCCACATTCTTTATAAGGATAGACTACGGACCTATAGTTCAGTTAGTATCATAACTGTAATGCTCCAAAATGGGTCCCGAGATGTCACACGATGCTTAGGGTCATAAGTGACCCCAAGCTAACCCTTCTACTGGTATAACTCATAAGAAAATAAATAAAAAGTATAAATCTGTACAAATTAGCAAAAAATAACTCTTTTCTGAATCTAATCAATACAAAACTGAATTTATAAGATTACAACTCTGCTTTATAAATCAAAACTAAAACTGAATACATCAACTTCTACTGACTATTTATGAAGTCTCTATTAGTAATGACTTTAGATAGCCGGGTCATGACTCTCAACTAGCCTAACTCAATACGACTGAAATAGGAAAATAAAGAACTACTCAAACTATCTATTTGGATCAAACCCTTGAATTAAAAGGATTCATCACCAGATGACTGAAAGCTGTGAGCTTAATGAATCTGAATGTGCATACTAAGTCTTGCACCTATATTATGAGACAATGTAACACATAGACATGTATATGGATCAGCACTTTGGGAATTGTAATACCCTACATGTTTCTAAGCTAGGAAGTGAATAAGTATTCATACGTATAAAATCTCTTATACTGTGATTTATACATGATTACATGACTTACAATGAATATCCTAGTGATAGCATAGCTTATGATGCATCAAGCATGTTCATATGAGTCACTTAAGGTAATACAAGCTAAGAGTTTTTGAATCCATCAAGTTTTAGTGTTCGATTTTGCAAGGGTCATATTTGAATGAGTATAACTCAATGTTAATGTGGTATTTTGGATGATTTAGACCCACCAAATTATAGAGAATCAAATTAGCTTTCCAACGATATCAATTTTGCCTTAATCCAATATCCGAATGAAAAGTTATGCCCATTTTTGTGAGAGACAGTAAACATAGGCGATTGGTTAGGCGCCGCCCAACCTAGCTTAAGAAATCACTTGGGCACTACCTAAGTCAGTTCCAGGTGCAAAAAATACTCCGTTTTGAGTTATTTTAAGGGTAATTAAGTCTTTTAACACTCCTTACACGTCCCTAAACCTAATTCTATGAAAGATATAGCTTCTAAACATATTACAACCCTATTATCATCTTAAAGCTCATCATCCAAGAGCACTATAAGAGAAAAACAACTAGGGTTGCTTAACTAAGCTTGAAGATCTAATTTCAAGGAAATTTCTCTGTCAATCATCAAGAATCTTTCCTTCTAAGGTATGCATGAGTTGATTTATGGATCTCTTTTATCCATAAAGCTCAAAAACCCTCTTTTTCATCATAAAGTATGATTTCTATATTGTTGGGTGTTGATGATCATGTTGTTGATATTGGGTGATTCCCAAGATAGAATCTTTATATGTTTTTATGAATTCATGATATCATATGAGTTGGAAACATGTAAATTTGTTTGTTCATGATGTATAATTTGATGATTTCACCTATGCTTAAGATGTGCATGTAAGGTGTTTGATAAAATGCCTAAGAAACTAGAAACCATGCAATATAGCTAAATTGTGACTAAGTGAAGGATTCATGATATGCCCTTACGTTCCAATAACTTCTATGTTGATAATGTGCCTTGTAAATATTGTTGGAATACTCATGAACTATTATTATGAGATTATGCTATGTTTACTTGCAAATCCTACTTATGAACAAAATGTATGATAACCATGCAATCCACATAAACTTCCATGCTATTGGTATGTGTTGCCAATATGATTATGCCATGAACATGATATTAAGATTGTGCAAGTACTTCAATGTGATATGAAATCCTTTCCATGCAATACATTGTTGATAACCATGCTTAGTATGAGATCCCCACTTATGATATTATAAATTATGGACTCTACTCTTATGATCAAGTCAGTCATGTGTGTCAGCTACTTCCATCGAGTCTTGGGGGTACTTGTACCCAAAAACTATAGCTGTGTGCCTAGATCCATGTCATGTTTCGCGATATCCAAACTCAAGCTATGATTCCATAGACTTTAGTCAGTCCTGTGACTCAGGAAAACCTCATGATCTTAGTCAGTTGCCAGATATCAGTAACATTCCACCAGTCAACGGAATTCAATAAGATTAAGTCATGCACAATCAGTTATTCATGTCCAGTCCCTCCAGATAGAAGTAGAGGGTAGCATCGAGTGAACCCAAGGATGGGAACTCACCCGCCAGTTCAGGGTGTGATTCTTAGTAGTCATCCTTGTGTTCCAAAACTACGTAGCCAGCATAGGTTGAGACATCTTAACCCATCAGATTAGGGTTGATAAGGTGGCTTAACCCGTCAGTTTAGGGTTCCCACCATTCTTATTGAGTACCCGCCAGATAAGGGTCACTCACAGGCTGTCCTTACCCGTGGCACGGTATTGATACCCCTCCAGTCGGGGCAGAGATTGGACCCCAGCTTAGCCATAATGGCATACATGGGGCATGTCGGTTAAACACTACTTCCCACAGTTTCAGTATCAGTCTCAGTGAAAGAACTCAGGGCGTTCTTTAGATTTCAGTAGATACAGGACTGTCAGATACAGTCGTCCATGTTATCAGTTTCAGTATCAGTCCTGACAGTTATCAGTAAACCATGTATTAGCTTACAGGTCATGCTATCACGTATTCACGATCCCAGTTTCTATATATGTGTGTTTGCACTCCTACGTTCATATTAGTCAGTCAGTGTTGTTCATGCATGAAACCCTTTATGTTCAGCCTACCTTCCTTGTATACTCAGTACTCTAGTTGTACTGACGCATTTGCGCTATGATGCTTTTTTTTCATGTTACACCATAGGTTCCGAGACATGAGCTCCAGTCCAACAGTAGTGGTAGCATTCCAGTCGTAGAGACACAGTGAGTCCTCATTGATTCGAGGACAATATGATTTGATTCATTTATTTATTTATTTCTTCAGTTTAGTTTTACGAAGTTAGTTGGAGACATGTTCCTTCAACTCCTTATTCAGATAGTTTAGAGGCTTTCAGATTTATGTTTAGATTTACGTTCAGATTGAGTTGTTTTGGATATTTTCACCCACATGATTGTATTCAGTTGACCCTTATGGCCTTATAGTTCTATGTATTCCGTATTATTATATCATGATTTGCAGTATACAGGTACAGATATCAGTCATGGGTTAGCTTGTGGTCCCTCGGGATCATGAGCATCGTGTAGCATTCTGGTTCAGCGAATCGAGGTATTACAAGAATGTAATAAGTATATGGAGGTGCAATTACAATAAGTAAACAATATCTTAATATCACCATAGCTTATAAAATTATGCATGCTGATATAAATAACTCACATAGCTTGAATAATATCTAAAATATAAATCTCATAAATCATGAATAATGAAATATGTATAAATCTCGTGAGTCATTTAACTTGCTTCTAAAATATGTATTCTCCACTTATTCTCAAAACTTGTAAGCTAGATGAAATCTGAAGCTCATTCTGTATAGTAAACTCTTTATCTCAATACTTTAAATCAATAAAACTATTTCAAGAGTAGAGGATATCTTTGGAATTTTCTTCTAACCAACATAAACTATATGAGCTACATGAAGTCCAACGTATTACCCACGTTGGGGAGAGTTGTTCTATCCTTGCCATCAGATAGAACCTTAAGTTTAGTGATCACTATTTTAACCCACTTGGGGTAAATAAGAAACCTACAGAGGCACGTAGTTCTAGAGCATGATACCTTGGAATCAAGCCCAACTCAGTCCTAAATACTACTCCCTTACTTATCTCAGAACTTAAGAAAATTCATCTTAAAAATATTTCAATAATATGTGATGGGAGCCAAAATGCATCCCCTTTATCTCAAAATCAAGGATGTGGATTTCTTTCGTAACTTAGGATCGAAACTCACTTCTTTCTTGAAATCTTGATAGACTTATCATTAAAGCTTTAAAGATCTCATAATAATGGAAATATGAACATACTTCTTGCAATTCTTAAAACTCATAATTCAACAATAAGGCTCAACTCATAACAAGTCTTGGGAATACTTGAAAATATGAAATCAATATAGGAATGTGCAATTTATATCATGAACTCTCAATTTATATCATAATTAAACAAGATAATCATGCAATTCAAAACTTGAACAATTTCATAATTTCATAAACTTGAAATATAGCAAAATAATATGAATTCATCTTGGAAATACAAAATTCTTTAAGAAAAACTAAAACTTTTGAGCACAAGAATGAAAGGGTGTTCTTGTTCAAAACCCACATACCTTAATAGACTTGATTTGATGTAGAGAACTTAACCTTGAAACCCTAGAAGATGATCTTGAAAGCTTTCTTGAGATTCTTGGATTGTGATGCTAAACTATTGGTTTCTTTCTTGAAGAGGATTACCTTAATTTGATGTTATTGGGAGCTTTCTTGAACTTCTTGGATTAGAAATCTTAGATTCTTGCTTATCTTGAAGGAGTAATGGAGTTTTGAATTTCTTGGGAGATGATCTTAAGAGAAAACCCTAGTATTATTCTTGTGAATAAAGAGGATTAAGGGTTCTTTAAACTGATTTATGATGATTAAGTACGTGATTTTGATTATTTAGGTCATGGGAAGTGAAGGAAAAGTCCAAAATACCCTTACTAAACCGATTTTCAATTGCTGAAAATTTTGGCTGACGACATTTATGATAAGCCGTCAGACTTGTGATAAGTTGTCACAAATGTCATCACTTGGGAGTTGGATTTTATGGGTTTCTGCCTAAGCCTGACGACATTTTGTGATAAGCCGTCAGACTTGTGATAAGTCATCACAAATGTCGTCACTTGGGGGTAAAATTTATGGATTTCTGCCTAAGGCTGATGATATTTGCTGATAAGTCATCACAGACGTGAAAAGTTATCAGAAATATCGTCACTCAATTTTTTAGGCTGACATGCTGGAGTAAAATGGGCATAAATTTTACTTTGATATCTGATTTAGGCGAAATTGGTATCGTTGGAAAGATAATTTGAATAGATTTCATTTGATATATAGTAGGCCACCCAATTCATTATATACAAGTAGTTATGATCGATTGAAATTGACTCAAGTTTCGACGCTCACTAAAACTCGATGATAGAAAAACTTTCAACTTGACCTTTTTTTTTCGACTTGACCTTGAGTTAGGGGATCTCTATGATCTCAATTCATGCTCAAATATATTTCCACACTATATAATTGATTAACATACCAAATTTTTATAGGATTTATGGATTTTGGAATATCTACACGTAGAAATAACGGTTTTCATTCTAGCTCGAAATGCGGGGTGTTACAGTAACTACACCCTTAGGCCCAATAATATATAACTAGCATAAAGATAATACTATAACCTGGGAAACTATAATCTAATTCACTAAGTCAAGTAATAAACCTTATACTAAGGGATAATTAGAATTAACTATGGTTAACAAGCTTATAATATAGGGTGATAGACTTCTATTGTTGTAACATGCATTACATCTTAACGGTTAGTTCACCCTTCTATCCCCAAACTCCTAAATTGGGCTAAATCATAGTATCCTGTCCATAATCATATCCTATCCGCCTTATCTAGCATGCAATATATATCATACTCTATCTCATGAAGAAAAGTATCCCGAAACCTACCTCAAGGTTGAACCGCAAGTCTTAAGTCGTGTACAAATCATCCGCTTTGCTCCACGATCCCAAAATACCTCTACTCTATCAAAATACTAATTTTCATATCATTAAGAGTAAAACGAGACCCATATTTTTATATGAAGGGTCAGGTCAAAATTCTGGTTAAGAATAGGCCTATAGGGCCTGTAAATGAAATACAAAATTGAATCCATGAGGTCCCTTGAAGGACAAGGAAGGCGTTCTCAAATGTTGAGCACAAATGGTTCATCAATTGGGTCCAAGTTAGCCCCTAAATTCTAGGGATTCAAATATCTAATTTCTAAGAATTTACCTTGAAATATGATGGAAATTGATGGAAAAAATAATGAAAGTTGACTAAAGAGTGTTAGGCTAACTTACGTTAACTTCAATGAATGATTCCCTACTCTTTCCCTCTCTTTAAGCTCTTAAATAATGGAAAATAGAGTGAAAATGAATAGAAAATTTTGGTGAAGAATGGGATTTAATCCCCCATAGATGTCGCTTAAGCGGCCCGATGATCGCTTAAGCGGTCACCCTTAAGCGGTGAAATGATTGCTTAAGCGATCCCCTCCCCCCAAATATCAGGCCTTCCCTTAAGCGGCGGATTAAGCAGTGGAGTACTGCTTCAGCGACCTCTGATTAAGCAGCAAGGCCATCGCTTAAGCGACTGGGAGGGTCCAAGGGCGATCTCTAAAGTGATCCCCTGGTCGCTTAAATGACCTAAGGTCCGCTTAAGCGATTGCACCAGATTTTGTTAATTCCAAATGGACTCCAATCGGGTGCTCGAAATTCGTTTGGAGCTCCGTGTTTGCAAACAAACTATGCTATCATGCTAAATTCGACATTCCAGACTTAATAAAACCATCAAGACATTCATTCGAGATTGTTTCAACTAAATGTGGGGTCCACATCTATAATTTTATTTTTCATATAATCCACCCAATAACACAAAACTATTCTGAAAGCCTCGGGACTTGAACCAAGAGTCCCACTAACCTAAAATCAATGTTTTGGAGTTGATGGAGCTATTGATTTCTCATATGAGGTCGTTTACTAAGTGTTTTGGTCCTAGACCAATTCCTTAACAACAAAAGCTCCAAAACAGGGAAAGGAGCCGAAAACCCAAATGAACTGTCTGATAACCGAACCGATAGTTTCGGCAAGTCATAAATAACCTGTAGCAAATATGAAAAGGATCAAAATGCCATAAACACACGTAAATCGAGGAAATAACCTAGAGGGTCGTTACAGTAATATCTGTGTATTTCTTACTTTTGCAAGTTCAAAAAATGGTTTTAACACCATAATGATGGTGCATTTCCACCAGCAGAATCAGAAAGGCTAGAATTTGATTGGTTCACAAACCCTAGTATATCTGACACCACCAAGGGTGAAAACCCTTTCATAGATCGGTCCAACTCTAGGTTAAGGAATAATATTAGGATATTGGGTAAAAGTTATTTGTTCGAAAGCATAGTAAAATTCTAGTGTTAATATATAGATCTATTTGTTGAAATGAACTTCTATGGACCTTATTCTTGCTTTACAGTCGTATAGGCCAATATTTTGCAATAGGCAGCATTTCAAATTTAAAAGAAAATGCTAAGTATGATATGCTTAGTTGATAGATGATGGGTCTTACGAGTGTGCACTTTGAAAACTGTAGATCCTAATGTTAAACAAAAATTGATTAAGAGTAAGTTTGTTTCTATTTCATGAAACTGTTCATGATCATGACGTCATTTACTGTTCCTAAATTGCCTCATTAAACGATTCGAGTGTTTTTCAATGTGTCTTTTTCGGAAATCAACTTATGGATGTGAAGAAATTTATGAGCTATCTCTCACCTTACAAAATTCTTCAGACACATCTCTACCAAAAAAAATGTTTTCCTAATCTATTCATTTTCACAAATCACAATATTGATATGTACCTACTGGTAGACCTTGTTTCCTATTCTCAATTGTTTGATAGGTCTGAATGTGCATATACAGATTAAAAATTCACCTAATAAAAGACGAGATGGAAGAATCTCATCTTCCCGATGAAATTTGAAGACTATTTTAACACATTCTTTACTTATGTACGAGGACTGGTGCATGTAACTTATGTTACAAAACAAGCTTGCTCAAACTTTATCAAGAATAGGGAGAAATACTAGTTCGCTATTGGTGCCCTCCCTCGAACTTTACTATCATCACTGCTATATTATAGGTGTTGAAATCTTAAAGGAATAAAAGACACATGTCCCGGAATGGATAAAAATCCCAATGGAACTAATAAGACTCCAGAGCAAATGACGTAGTAAGACTTACCAAAGAGAAGTCTTGCATGCTAATGATTCGAAGATACCAATGCAAGCAATTGGTATAGCAAGCAACCACTCAGAGACATAAATCTAATGTGCTTTAGGCTGCATTTGTTTTTATTGTGATTGAAATTTCTGAATCTCAATGCATATTTGAATGATTATGATGTTGTCTCTAGCGGTGGTAGTGATTGTGATGTGAAGTTAATTGATAGTAGCTTTTGAAGGTATTGAGTGCGATGACTGAAAAATGAATGTATGATATTTAACGATGTGTTGGTAGTAGTTGGAGACACTATTAGCTGTGATAGTATAAATGATTGTTAGTAGAGATAGATTGTAGTGATAGTAATGGTTGAAGAGGTGACAATACCAGTAAAAATGATGATGGTCGTGGCCGAAGAATGTGTGGAGGTTGATAATGTCTTAGTGGTAGTTAGCGGTGGTGCTAATTGTGATAGATGAGTTGGTCGGTAGTAGGAATTGGTTAGTAGTAGTTGATGATGGTTGTGACGTTCGGATTGGTGTTAGCATCGGGTGGCAGTAGCGGTGGATTTACTTAGAATAATGGAGGTGGTAGGTTTTGTAGCGGCTGACAATAGTGATTGGTAGTGATACTGATTGTCAATGGTGGCTATGATGGTGGAAGTGATTGGCGGTGGTGGTTGACAATGGTGGTTATGACAAATGTGGTAGTTGTGGTCACTGGTGATTGTGGATAGAGTGCTGGTGAATATTATTTAACAAAAGAATAACTCTTAATGAAATTAAGACTTGGTTCTAGATCTAAATGATTAAGACCTATTCAGACCTATTACGAGTTAAAATCTTAATATAAAATAAATGCACTTAATAATCTGAATTCTGAACAATTCAGATTCAGACCTCCATTAAGTGCAAACAAATAACGCCTTAGTCTCACATGAAGTATTTCTTACCCCCTTGTTAATTTGTACTATATTTTATTCGGGGCTATACAAAATCTTTTACTGGGAGTGGAGATTAATGGGAATAGTAGTATTAGTAGGAGCTACTCATGATAAGTACTTTGTTCAAACGTAATATTTTTCATTCTATCTATAAGAACTTAGGTGTCATTCATAATAGTCACCTCATGTTTTTTCTTACACATGGTTCTTTTTCAGAAGTTTATTTTAATGATGAACCTAGGTAAAAATTTTTAATAGTTTTTTTAGTGCTTTTTATTCTAGAGTCATAATTTTCCCAATAATAGATTGGTATGTGACTTTTTTAAGAGAATAATTTATGTTTTGTTTAACTAAAATAATAAGTAGGGACTTATATGGAGATAGTTGCTTGCTTAAAAATTTGAGCCCTTAAATAATTATTGGATAAAACTTCTATTGCATATTGACGTTCTTATTGTTTAGGAGTTAAATTAAATACCTTAATGTAGTCAATGGCATTTTGTAAGAATTATCATTTTTTCTATATTTACACATGCATTTTAGAACTTGACTGGTTAGTCATTCCATATATCAAAAGATAGTTTACTTCAAAGATGAACAAGAGGTCATCTTTGTAGAACAAAATAAGTCACTATTAGCCTATATAAATCTTTCAGATGATATTAATGATATCCATCGTTTCTTATTTAAAGCTTTTAAACTTTTTGTTGGCTAGCTATAACGGAAAACCCATATCCCTTATTTGAAAAATATCTTCTTTTGAAATCTATCCCTCCTTGACACGAAAAGTGAAACATGAGGCACAAGCCTAAGTTGGAGGAGAAGGATGAAAAAAAGTGATATGAGGCTTCAAATCTAAGTTGGGGATGGATGATAAAGTTATATTTAGACCATGACTTGGTATGAAAAGAATAGAAGAGTCAAAGCAGAATTCTATTTAAGCTGCAAAGTAAGGCACCAAGTCAATAAAAGTTAAGATGAAGGAGAAAAGAAGTTGAGGAATTAAAGCTAAGAAGTGAAAAGGGATAAAAATATGGAAATTCTAGTGTCAAAGGAAGGAGTGGTCACTATTTGCCTGAATATGTATCTTATCCATCTCCAAGCTTACATTACAAGCTTAGAGAGGTTCTAATCTCAATATAGTTATTAGAAGATGTTAGTAGTAGAAACTAATGACAAGCCTAATATATTTTTATGTCTAATATATGAATAATCTGTGAGAGAGATTCTCTTATCTTTAGTCTCTTTGTCCCACTATTTTGTATAAAGATGTGATTTATTTTGAGAACTTCTTTGGTCTATTTGTGGGCATTTGAATGAAAATGAGCGAATAAAGTCAAAACTCTCTAAATTTTATTTTTTGTATGCATTTAGAATAGCTAATAAAGTAAAGTGTCACAGATTAAGGTCGCGTAGTTTATTGTATCAATTTAAAGTCAGCAATTGGTTTTGAAAAGAGTTGTTGAAACAAAAGAGGTCAAAACAGTTTTGTAAGTTAATGCCAGTAGCAACTTTTTGAAACTGTTAGTAGTGTATGAATCCTCATGGTTGATTTTTATTCTTTTTTGTGTATTTTGATTATTTTACCCCTGTCTATAGTTGCTTTATGGTATTTGTGTTCTGTGGTTGTGGTTGACATAGTTCTTCAGGTGGTTGAATGTAACACCCCGAATTTTGACTCTTGAAAATTTCTTGCTCTTTGAGCTTACTACCAAGACAACGATGGACCTAACGAGTCGTAATTACTCTTTACGGTTCGTAGACCCAAATCGTAGCCTGACCAGTAAATTGTCCAAGAAAAGTTTTTATACTGACTACGGTTGGGACTTGACGAGTCATGGTGAGACATTGCGAGTCGTAATGTGTGACTTGTGGACTCACTAGTGTGATTGCACATATTTTCTGTTATGACCACGATTATGACTATACGAGTTGTATGGTTTGGTCACGAGTCATAGGATGAGACTTGTGATCTGACTCACTACTAAAAAAAACTGAAAAACCGACCACGAAAAACTGACCACAGATTGTGGTCGGTTTTTTTTTTTTTAATTTTTTATTTATAAAAGCGACCACAAGTGGTCTCTTTTATATTTTAAAATTTCAAAATAATTTTTTTCAATAATTTTTATATTAATTATTAATTATTTTATAAATAA
>NC_061112.1:18777273-18779664 GCF_002878395.1 Capsicum annuum | reverse complement strand
TCTAGTGATCAATTGATGAACGATGTAGTCAAAACCTAATATTGTATTAAGATAATCAAATATAGTTAATCGATCACTCATATGAGTAAGTATAAGACGCACATCACATTATATTATTGGATAATACACTTGTTTACGTATGTGATAGATATAGTACGTATTTAGAACTTGATATAGTCGACAGTGTGTATATGTGTGTGTATGTATAGGTATATATATATATACATATTTTACAGTGAAGGTATATTAATGACATACGATAATGTAATCGATAATTTATCTGAGTATTTGTAAAATACGTTGTATATTATTATGGGATAGTAAAATCGTGTATTTGATGTTTATAGTATGTATCTAAAAGCTGATAGACAATTAAATATATGTATATACGTATATCTCGTGCAGTGACGTATGCAGTAATCGACAACTAGATAACTGAATGTATATATCAACATATTTTGAATCATTCATTCATATATATGATACTATTGAGGATCGAAGTAATAATATAATGTATGTTGATATGATATTAATGTTAGTCAAAATAATCGATAACTCATCAGAGTTTGTATACGAAATATGTTGCATTATATTACGGGATAATATACTCGTGTACGTATATCTAGTATGTATTTAGAACTTGATATATTTAGTAGATAGTGTGTATATATGTGTGTATGTATAGGTATATATATAGGTATGTGTGTGTATGTTATATTATGTTATTAACATTTATTAAATTATTTTCACATAACTGTGCATACTCACATTTTTTGCAAATACATTATCTAGATTTCCATTAGTTAGCATTATTTATTTTTGTTATTACTTATTATTTTTATTATTGTTTATTATTATTATTATTATATATTATCATTATTATTCTTTATTTATTGTTATTTATTATTTATTATTATTACTTATTATTTAATTATTACTATTATCATTATTTACTACTACTAGAATTTAAATAACGGCCTAAATTAATACCACTTTGCCAATTAATTTATCATGTAGTCCAATTTTATTTCAGTCATTATAATTTTAGCCCATTCTATCCAATTTATTACAAATCTAGTCAACTTACATTCTACTCATGTCAATTGTAGCCACAAATATATCAATTTTAACCAAAATTGAATTGGTGACCCTATTTTAGTCTCAGCCGCTGATCAAAATTAATCCAACGGATGAGATGGATTCAACATCTTCTTTCCTTTTTAATATCCTAACCAAAACCCTAACCCTAAAACATTTCTCAACATCCGCCTCTTTCCCTCTCTCTCAAAACGCTCTCTATCTCAAGAAGCTAACGTCGTCACCCCTCTTCTCCTCCGATCTCGTCGCTGACCAGCCCCATTCTAGTGTCTCCGGCGACTAACCAAATAACCCCAGCAACTAGCCACCTCAACCATTGGAGAAAGCTCCGCCATTACCAGCAGCGGCGAACCAACCCAGCGCCGCCGCTAGCTCTCTCTGTTCCTCCTTCTCCAGCTTTCAGCGCCACCAGTCAATGGCGACCATCCCCCATGCCGGAATCCACATGAGTCAGACCCCCGCTCCTCCAAAAGAGAAATAAGATAAACACTTTTTGAGTTTAACTCTTCTTATGGTTTGCATTCTTACTGTTTTTGATCTTCGTGTGCTCTACCTTATTCCTAGATTTTAAGTTCGTGGAACATGATTATGATTCTTGAGTTAATTCTCTATATCTTTTTATCAACATGTGTGAAAATGTATTTTCTAAGGTTATCGAGATTTTGATATCATCAGGACTATTTGCAGCCCTAATAAGTTCTTAGTTATGCCTTCGTGTGTTGTTCCCTTTCGTGTATGTTGATTTGACTGCTCACATATTTAGCCTGTGGTTTTAATAAATTGTGTTTATGATCTTTGACATCATTTAGTTTTAGACCTTGTGAGAACTATTGGGTATATGCTTAGTTTTTTAAGGAGACATTGGTTTGGGTATTTTACAATAGTAAAGACTTGTTGGCTCCAGTTATGATTTTTGACTAGTTAAATAATGACTTGAGAGTTGTGATAATCTTATGTATGGATTCTTACTTATCAATAAGATTGGTTTGGATGGTTGAGGCCAAGTGGTTCAACTTCGCTTTTTAGATTATAACTATGGATTGTGTAACTTAGTTGCAACCCCTATTTTTAGGTTTTGACACTTTAGTGAGTCGAAAATGTTTTAAGTGTAGTCACTTGAGAATTGCATTAGTGAGTCAAAAATGTTTAATTATAGTTTCTTGAAAGTTGGGCTTGTGTTTTGAATATAGTGAAGTGTGGTCACTTGAGAAGTGAGTTAGTGACTTGAAAATGTTTAAGTGTAGATACTAGAAATGCAAACTTGTGTTTTGAATTTAGTTAAGTATGGTCACT